>NC_050573.1:391305078-391605078 GCF_011100635.1 Trichosurus vulpecula | reverse complement strand
CTTCAAGTAGCTTAAAGTAGCGGGATGGTAGAAGAACATAGATACTTATAATACCTACCATCCCATGCCTAAGAGAATCAGGAAACAAAATGCTATGTGGAGTTTGAAGAAGAAACCCTTTCTTACTACAAGAATCTAGAAAGTCTTCGTGAAAGATGTGTCATTTGAGGAGGCTTTAAAGAACAGGCATTCATTAGGCAAAGACAAGAGCGGAGAGCATTCCAAAAGTGAGACATAAGCTGGGAAAAGATGTAGAAATATAAGAAAATACCAAGTTGACAGAAACCGTTCAGTCTTCTGGAACATAGAGTAGATGGAGGGGAATAACGTGAGATAAGATTGAAAAGAGAAAGTGGCATCTGTAAGGCTCTGAATGCCAGACAAGAGAATCTGTACTTAACTCGGTAGAACAACAGGGAGTCACTGAAAATTTCTGAGCATCAGAGTGACATGAACACATGCATATGTATGGAAGATTACGCTGGCAATATTATATCCGATTTCTTCATTTGCATGATATTAAGCATTTCTAATTTTACAATCATTTAATTATAGCAGGGCAGGCAAGTTGACACCAAATAAAACACATAGAACAATATCACATTATTACAAAACACAAAAATAACAGAAATATAGGTTTCATAGAAAATGACTGTAGAAACGTAATTTAAAGGAGACTACTGCACCAATGACAGTAACTACCTTTGTGACCTCAGGGAAGTCATTTATCCATCCTGGATCTCAGTTTCCTAAACATGTAAAATGAAGGAGTTGGACTAGATGGCCTATGAAATACCTTCTAGCTCTAAATTTATGATGCTATGGACTAACCAGTGCTTAGTTAACTTTCACAGCAGCTAAAAATATCACCTGTTTAATGTAAGTTTAATAATTTCAACTAATATGAATTTTCCACCTTCTCCATGTGACAAATAGATTAGAAATCACTTTTATCACAATCTCTCTCATGACTGTCTTCTCTTCCTCTGTCTGGTAATATGTGTGTCTTGCTGGCTGGAGGGAAGAGACGGCCAGATTGTTTTTCCCCCTCAGTGTAACTATCTGTCAAAACCACAGAACTGAAAGTATCAGTAGCAGGACTTGAACTCTAATCCTGAGTCCAATGCTCTTTGCGCTATATCATCCTGTCTCACAATAGCTAAGTCAGGTGAATTCTATGGCACTAGATTTCCATGTTTATCGATAATCAAAGTACTAAGTTGTGAACTCCAATTTATATTATTTGTTGATTCTTTCACCTCTGTGGCTCACCATCTCTTTTCACTATTACTGCTGGGTCTAGCTCTACACGATGCTTTTAGCCCAGCAAAAACCAGTAGGGAAGATTCGAGGGGTTGGCAAGGTATAAAGGAAAGACCACTGGATTTGGAATCTAATGCCCTGAGTACAATTTCTGCCCCAAGAAGCAAATTACTTATATGGTCATGGCAAAGTTATTCAGCCTCTCTGGGCCTCAGTTTTCTCATCTGGAATGGTTCTAAATCTCATGATGCAGGCACTGTAACTACAGTTCAGGAAATAGGAAAGTAAACACATCTCTAGTTTCTACATCTGCAGAGTGAAGCTAGACTTGAAGGTCCTTTTTTAGTCTGAAAGCTTTAACTGCCCTGTCTGACCTCCCCAGACAAAAGAGAACATGATTCACTGCTCTAGAAGGCAAAAGTATTCTGAGGGTCCATGCATTTCAAATGTAGGATAGACAGCAGGAAGGGATCACTGAATAAGGAAAAGAGAGATTTCTTGCCAGCTTCTCACTGCATTTTGAATTGTGCCAATTATGGTGTCATCATTTTATCTCAAGAGTGATTTTGCGTGTCAAGACTCTATGCAAATATAAACATGAAAGTTTAACCACATAGTCAGTTAAGGATAAGTATTTAATTATGCATAGGTATTAATGCTCCTCTCCATTGTTGGGAATAAATGAGTTGACTGTATTATTAGATTTCAGAGAACAGCTAAACTCATCCATAGCTCTAACTACATTAATAATTAAAATCTATCAAATCTTATATCATTATTAATTATGATAATACTTATCCTACTCATAACAGTGTTGTAAAAATTATATTTAAATATATTAAGTTATTGTGAAAATAAAAACATTTTTCAAACTTGAAAAATACCTATTCCACTGGGAGAATGCTGGGAAAATGTTATTAAACTGGGCATGTGTGCATGCGCACACACACATACACACAAACATAGCAAGACTATACTAAGCAGGGATACAAAGAAGAAAGGGAAAAAAATCAGTTCCTACCCTGGAGGTGTTCACATTCTAATGGGAGCAACAATATGCAAACAACTATGTCCATGAGAGAGAGAGAGAGAGAGAGAGAGAGAATAGAAAGCAGTCCTATTGTACTGTAAGAAATGAGGAAAAAGATAGCTTCAGAAAACCTTGGGAAGACTTGTATGAACTGATGCAAAGTGAAGTGATAACCAGGAGAACAATTTATACAGTAACAGCAATACTGTAAGGATAATAAATTTTGAAAGACTTAGTAACTCTGATCAACACAATGATCAACCACAATTCTAAAGGACTTATGATGAAACATTCCAAAGAGAGAACTAATGGGCTCAGATCGCAGATTGAAGCATAATTTTTTTGCTTTCTTTTTCTTATTTTTTTTAAATTTGGAACATGGTTAATGTGGAAACATATCTCCAATGGGTTGTTTTTCTTGCCTTCTCAATGGGCAGGTGGAAGGAATTGAAAATAATAATCTCAGAGGGGAGGCATTACAAGCAGGTAAGGGGTTGTAAGAAAAGAGGTGGCTCAGGTACCAGAAAAGGTCTCCTGAAAATGATGGGATTTGAGTTGACTTTTGAAGGAAGCCAGGGAAACTAATAGAAAGATGTGAGGACGTAGAACATTCAAGGTATGGAGGACAGGAGAAAAGGCATGGAGGAGGGAAATGTCTCATGTGAGGTAAAGTAAGGAGGCCAGTGTTACTGAATCAAAGAGTGTGTGGAAAGGATTAAGTTCACTGGTCACTGGAATGTGAGCAGAGAAATGATGTGATCAGACCAGAATTTTAACACTTTGGCACTTGAGGAGAAGATAGATCGGATTGGGGAGAAACTAGACACAGGAAGACTAACCAGGTTATTCCAATCATCCAGGCACGAGGTGAAAAGATAATCAATTAGGTTTGAGACATACTAAGTTTGAGATGGCTATGAGAAATCTATAGTTTCAGATGTCCAAAGGCAGTTAGTGATGCAAAAATAGAGATCAGGAGAAGGATTACGGCGAGATATGTAGATACGAGAATCATCTTCATACTGATGAAAATTAAACCAATGAGAGCTGATGAGGGAGAACAGAAGACAGCTAGCTCAAAGAAGAGTCTGGAGAAATCTCTCATCCACAGTTAGCAGACATCATCTGAATAAAGAAATAGCAAAAGAGACTGAGAAAGAGAAGTAGCTAAATTTAAATTTTTGTTTTATAGCAAATTTAAAATTTGAGAGCAAATTTAAAATTGTTCCACTGCAATATAGTACTATCATGATTAAATTATAATTGGCAATATTGGAATAGGATTTCATTGGCCACAAATCTCACTGGGGAGGCCCAATAGTATTCTGGGACTTGATCTCTTTCACACACCCTTTTCTCTCTATTCATGTAGCCTGTATCTTAGTTGACAACCTCATAACCTCTCACTTGGGTGAGTTGGTGTCTGTGCAACTAGTCACTCTCCCACTCTTCAGTCCATCCTCCACACATCTGACAGATTAATACTCCTAAAAGAAAGATCCAGTTGTCATTCCCTGAATCAAAAATCTTCAGTAGTTCCCTACTGCCTCTAGAACATAATATAAAATCCATAGTCCTCTACATTCTGGTTCTCATTTACTTTTACAGTTGTATTTAACATTATTTTCCTTACCACTCTCTCTTCTAGTCATAATGAACAGCTAGCTGTTCCCCATACATAATATTCAATCTCCCATCTCTATGTCTTTGAAGAGGCAGTCCTCCACTTCCATGGTGCACTCCTTCCATAAGTCCACCTTGAAGAACTCTTCCTTCAAAGTATAACTCATGTTCCAACCCTGACACAAGGCCTTTCCTGCTTCTTTTGGTTTTTGTAGCATTTTTCTCTCTTGAAATTACTACATTATCTACTGAAAAAAGGCCAAGGTCTCTCACTGCATCTGGGGTCATCCTAGGCATCCTGACCTATGTCTTGCCACTGCACTCAATGACTCTGGAGGAAGGAGTGAGGCTAGTGACTTTGCACAGCTCTCCCTCACTCAAAAAAAATTCACTTACAAGTCAAGACATCACCTTCCTGATGTCATTGATCCTCTTCGAGAATGAAGGACAAACAACAACAACAACAACAAATATCTACTGATGTGTGTATATGTTGTATCTTTATACTAGAGTATAAGTTCCATGCGAGTAAGGACCATTTTTATTTTGGTCTCTGTATCCACTAGGTTTAGCATATAGCGAGTGCTTAATAAATGTTTACTAAATTATTAAATTGATATAGTCAGTACAATGCCATCCATAATTAGGAGCATTTTGGGCAGCAAGGGGCCAGGGTCCTAGGAAATCACTTTTTCCTTTGTAGACAAAGGGGAAACCTTTGGTATGCATGTCTTCACATTTCATGTTTCAACTGATGCTGAGCATGAGCAATAATTTCAACTTTTTCCTCAAAAAAGGATCCACCTTTTTAACTCTAATATTTACAACAGCGATGCTATAAGGCTATGAATAATGGCATTCTTTAATCTCTGATGAATCAAAAATTCTAATAATCCAAAGGCAAAATATATGTGGCCAGTACAACTGGCTGTTGCATATTACCAATTAGGATTTGCATATCAAAGGTAGGTCAAGAGATATCATTTAGTAAGTATCAGTATGAAAAAGGAAATGAAATAAAATACAGTGAGAATGAGGGATTAAAAATGGTAGGTGCCCATGTATCTGCTGTTAAAAGATCTAGGACTTCAATGCACTAGGTAGATTGTCTAAGGAGGATTTACAGGAGAATATAGCCAAGAATTATATGATATGAAAAGCTGTGTAAGCCCTGTTAGAAGGAGAACCAATACTGATAAAAATACAAATTCACTGAAATATTAATTCAATAAACACTTTTTAGTGCCTACTATGTGCCAGGTACTGCATGAAGTGCTAGGGATACAAAAGAGGCAAAAAATGGTCCCTGCTCTTAAGGAGCTTACAATCTAAAGACTACTATAAGAAGAATATAAAGGGCAGAGCCAAGATGGCTGCGTGAAAACAGAACCTTGCCAGAGGTCTCTCACAAGTTCTGACAGATACCTCTAAAAAAGTGAATCTGAGCAGATTCGAGAGAGTAAGAAGCCACTAGCAGACTGAGTGGGGCAAATTTCCAAGCCAGGAGAGTCCACAAAGTCGACAGGACAGATCTGTAGGCTGGGAGAACGCCCAAGAGCTGCGCCAGACCACACCAAAGTGGAAGCAGCTGTGGAAAACCAGCCAGCAATCCAGGCTGAGAGAAAGCTGGGTGCTCAAAACCAGCGAAGATCTGCAGGCCTCCCAACACAGGACTGGAGTGTGCTGAAGCAACAGGAGGCTAGAGCAAAGTGTCTGCGGCCGCAAGATATCCACTCCTGAGGCTTGCAGCCCAAAGGTTTGAAACTCGCTTTCCTGAACTTCTGAGAGTCATAATGTCCACGTAAATGGCTCTCATCCCTCCCTCCCCAACCCAGAGAGAATACCTTGGGAAAAACTCTGGAATACAGGAGTCAGAAGTGGGGCTCCAGTAGCCAAATAGTGGGAATTCCTGAGTTGCCGAAGGGTGGAGCGAGCAAGGGTCAACACCAGGATCCCAGATGTGCCTTTGTACAGCCAGTGGAAGTGGCAGACACCAGCACAGACAATGGCTGAGACCACTGGCGCTGGAGACCAGCCCTGGAGGAACAGGAGACTTCCAGCAGCCAGAGGACCCCTCCCTTACACCTCAGGAAACCTCAGGCCACAACACATACACCCAATAACTAGGCTCACAATTCCCAGAACAAGAAACTTGGGACAGAGCTCCCTGAGCCCCAAAAGCAGAAATCCACTGTAAAGCCAGGAAAAAAAGCTAACCAACACGAAGAAGAACATGAAAAAACCAAGGACCATTGATTCTTTTTATGGAGACAGGGAAGATCAAAATGCCAATTCAGAAGAGGACAGCATTGACACTATACCCACATCTGATACCTCAAAAGGGAATGTGAACTGGTCTCAAGCCCAAAAAGCATTCCTGGAAGAGCTTAAGGAGAATTTTAAAAACTAAATTAGGGAGATAAAAGAAAAAATAGAAAAAAAAAACCACTGATGAAATCAAATCTTTAAAAAGTAAAATTGGCAAAAGGGCTAAGGAGATTCAGAATCTAAATAGAGAAAATGATGCCCTGAAAGGTAAAATCAAGCAATTGGAAAAGGAGACTCAAAAGCAAAATGAAGACAGCAATGCATTAAATAGTAGAATTGAGCGAGTAGAAGCTAATGACTCTATGAGGCATCAAGAAGTAGTCAAACAAAATGCCAAGAATGAAAAAACAGAAGAAAACGTGAAATATCTGATTGGAAAAACAACTAACCTGGAAAATAGATCAAGGAGAGACAATTTAAGAATTATTGTTCTACCAGAAAGCTACAATGAAAAAAAGAACCTGGACAACATCTTCCAAGAAATTATTAAAGATACCTGCCCAGAGATCCTAGAACCAGAGGATAAAATAGTCATTGAAAGAATCCACCGATCACCCCCTGAAAGAGATCCAAGAAATATTATAGCCTAATGTCAGAATTATCAAGTCAAGGAGAAAATACTGCAAGCAGCCAAAAAGAAACAACTCAAATATCGTGGAACTACAATCAGGATCACACAGGATCTTTCAGCTTCTGCATTAAATGACAGGAGAAATTGGAATATGATATTCTGAATGGCAAAGGAGCTTGGACTATAACCAAGGATCAACTACCCAGCAAAACTGAGCATAATTTTTCAGGCAGGGAGTTGGACATTCAACGAAATAAGGGAATTCTAGACCTTCTAGACATGTTGATTCTGTGATGACTAACTTTGATAGACTTGGCTCTCCTCAGCAAGACAAGGCTCAAAGACAGCTCCAAAGGACTCATGATGGAGAGAGCTGGCTACATCCAGAGAAAGAACTACGGAATCTGAATGCAGACTGAGGCAAACTATTTGCTCTCTTTTTTTTTTCTCTTCTTTTTTGGTTTTGTTTCTTCTCTCTCATAATTCATTCCATTGGTAATAATTCTTCTTTGCAACTTGACTATTGTGTAAATAAGTTTAATGCAAAGGTTTATGTAGAATCTAGATCAGACTGCATGACGCTTTGGGGGAGGAGGGGAGAGAAGGGAAGAAAATTTGAAACTCAAGACCATGTAGAACGAAGTGTTGTAAACTAAAAATAAAATATCTAAGTAAAAAAAAAAAGAAGCATACAAGAAAACAGTATATTTACTTTTCGCTTATAAAACTCTTCTTAGAAGAGTTTATTCCTTGACAAGGGAGACTGAACAAACCGATATCTACACCCACCAACCCCCCCTTCCTTCCTTCCCATCCTAACTCAAAAAACAAATGCATTTAAGCAATTCTGCAACGGAGAACAGAATGGAACAATCTCAAAAGTCCCTTCCTTTTCAAAAATTCTTTTATTTTAGTTAAAGTATAAATTAATATACAACAGCAAAGAATATACCTAAAAGGTATTGGCAGGCATGGCTAGAAAGGAGAACAGTAGCTGAAGATAGGGTGGAATTAAGCATAGAAAAATTTGTAAAGGTATATTTTGAGTAAGGCTTTTATGAGTAAGAGGTGCAGATTTTGGCAAGAATGAAAAAAAAACATTCCATGATAGTGAGATTGGCAACAGAATCAATGAATTTAAAAAGCATTTATGAAACACTAGCTGTGTGTCTAGTACTAAGTGCTGGGGATACAATTACAAGAGCAAGATAGTCCCTGACCTCAAGGAGCTTATATTTTAACAGAAACCATATATAGGGTAGTGGAGGCCAGAAAGCAGTGTTTTTGTCTGGGTAGTAGCAGAAATAGTGAGAATAGTCCATGAGATACATGACATATCTTTTCCAAGAAGACTGTGAGATTTAATTTGGTTACTCCTCCCAGAGCAAGAGACAGGAAATTCACTGGAGTTGGGGAAATAAAGTAAATATAAGCATAACACTAGTTCCAGATCAGAATTCAGTATAAGGCGGCTCCATTATAGGCCTTACATAAAGACGTTAAGTGTGGCTAAAAAGACCTTAACTACAATGTGGTCTTAATTATATAGTAGCCTCCGAGAGTCGTGTGTGTGTGTGTGTGTGCGTGTGTGTACTACATGTAACTACTACAAGGACAACGTTTTAGGAACTCTTCTGTGTACTTTGACTATACAGCGCAGATTAAATAAAATCAAATTTGTTGGAATCTTTTTCAGAAATAATTTTAGCCAAAAAGTTGTGGACTGCAATGTAGACTAGACTTTGATGAAGTCTCAGTCTGATAATGTGGACCAGGAATGTGAACAAAGTGCAGAATCCAGAGCTGTTGTAAGAGAACCTTTCTTCTCAAAGGATCATAGACATAGATAAGAAGAGACCTAAGAGGCCACCTAGTTGAAGCCCTACATTTTGCAAACAAGGAGCCAGAGGTTCATTGAGGTAAAATATTTTGCTAATGGTCACACAGCTAATGAATGTCAGAGGTGATATTTGAACTTAAGGCTTTTTGACTCCAGGTCCTAAAATTTGATCCACTACAACATAATAATATGCCCAAGAATTACAAATGACTTTCCATTGAACTGACATTTAAATTTAGAATATAGGATTTTTTTAAAAACAAAAACTCATGTGATTTAATCACTACAATTTGCAAACCTGACATATAATGCTTTGGATATTTTCTTGCTTTAATGTAAATATGGTGGACAAAAAGCATAAGTTTATTTTTGTTTTGTTCTGTGCAGAGTAACCAAATATGATTTTATTGCCAAATGATATGCACTGAAAAACAATGACTATATTTAGGAAAGAAAAAAATACTTACAAGTATGCCTGGCTAATGAATAGTTGGATCCACCACTGGTCAAACCAAACCCTTCAGGAATTTGGCTTGAACTTCGAGGTCTTGTCAACAATTTTGGAGGCTCAATTTCTGCACCAAATTCAGCTCCTATCACTCCTAATAAAACAATAGCTGTAGCTTGTTTACGTCTTTCTTCATATGATGTAGATATTTTTTTCATTTGTGGGAGACCTGATGATAGGCAACCTGAAATCAGAAAGACACTGATGAGCATCAAAATACACACACAGAACACACACACAGAGACAGTAAAATCCAAAGATTTCTCCAATTCAAAACATTAAAAATAATAAATTCTATTTGAACTTTTATTTTGAATTTTCATGATTAGTTTCTCAAAAGTTTAACATATGATATATTCACACATGTTTTTATTTGTGTATATGAGTATAGCTCAATGATTTCAGCCATACTAGATTATACAAAGTATTCCAAAAGTCTAAGTGTGGTTTCAAAGTATTGAAACTGCACTCAAGTTTCTGGTAAACTCTATATAATAGGATCTGAATTTTTTAACGCAAAGGGGCTTTAAAGACTATCCGCTCTTGTGTCTCCATTTTACTGATGAAGAAGCTGAAGCTTAGAAAAATGTTATATAAGAGAAAAAGCCTAGAGAAATGTTATATGGGTATGTTCCACAAGGGGAATATTTTTTTCAAACATGGGTTGGACTTGATGGCCGCTGAAGTCCCTTCCCATTCTCAAAGTCTAATTCTTTGATATGCCCAGAGGCTGGGAAAATGATGGTGCTTCCTGGCTACAAAACCAGTTCAGTGTCCACGCCCTCTGACAATGACAAATGCAATAATGGAAACAGACATCTCATAAATATTCAGGGTTAATGTATGTAAAATAACATTAATTAAGAAGATGTGTTTATGTAAGGAAATTAAGGAATCGGAGAAGGGAAGCATGGTAGAAAATATTTCTATGAAGGTGAATGGAGGCAGGAACTGAAGCAATGCTGTAATTGGTGTATATATAACAGAGACCACCAGCCAAATCTATTGACCTTTTCTCAATCCTCATCTGTTTTGACTGCATGCCTTTGACACTGTTGACCACACTCTTCTCTAGGTTTTCATGACACTGTTCTTCCCTGGTTCTCCTCCTACCTATCAGACCTCTTCTTCCTTGCTGGATCTTTATATATATCATATTCACCTCTTCTGTTCTCTTCTCTCTATATGCTGTTTCACTTGGTGAACTCCTCAGGTCCCGCAGATTAAACTATTATCTCTATGCAGATGATTCTCTGATTCTCTGTAAACTGGAGTGACTGAGAAGAATGGTGATAGAGACAGGGAAGTTAAGAGAATGGACAGATTTAGGGGGGAAAAGATAATGAGTTCTTCTTTAGTTATGTTAGGTTTGACATGCCAATGGGATATCAATATCAGAGAGTAGGTAAGATTAGGCAAATAGTGTCAAAGGAAGAGATCTGAACCCATGATCTTGGACTCTATTCCCATTCCTCTTTCCATGATGTCCCACATATTGTCTTACAGAGATGACAGCTGAACTATGGAACCTAATGAGATCACTACAACAGAGAATGAAGAAGACAAGGGAGTCAAAAACAGAATCTTTGGATGTATGCACATATATATGGAGGGTAAAATACAGATGATAATCTTGCAAAGAATACTCAGAAGGACTGGTCAGGAAGTTAGAAGGAAATTTTAGAGAGAGCAAGGTGAGGAAAATTTAAAGAGAAGAGAATATTAAGGGGATGAGGTAGTATATAGTGTCAAATACTAAAACACGGTTAAGAAGAATGAGGACTTTCAAAAAGCCTTCGGATTTAACAATACAGAGGTCATCATTTGCCATAGTGAAAGCAGTTGCAGTTGATCCTTGGGAACTGGACCCACATTGTAAGAGGCAGAGAAGTGAGAGAGGAGAGGCAATGAATGTAGTTTTGGGTGTGAATATGATATAGGAAGTTAGCTTAAGGGAGTTGTATAAGCAAATGATTTAAGAAAAAAAGATGAATGAACAACAAAAAAAGCATTTACTAAACATCTCTGATGTGTCAGTCATTAATACAGGGGATATGCTAGGGATACAAATACAAAAGTGAGACAGTCCCTATGGGCAATGCACTGTCATGGCCTTCCACAGCAAGAAGTGGAAAAGGAGGTGGGGTAGGGGGCAGAGGGAAATACAAGAGCAGGACATTCTAGGAGGATGGATATAAAGCGTGATCCTTGTCTGACTAGATATAGTGCATTGGCCATGTTGCTTCCTTAAAATGCAAATATCAATCCAAATCTTATGCTCATGAAAAGAACTTTAAGAGTATAGTCATTATTATACTCATTGACCAGGATCTGTTGACAGGAGTAGTTGAAGTTAGAGTGCCTCTTTTGATCAAAACTTATTGTTTTCTAACTTGGCTATTTGCTTAGCCAACTAAACAAATCTAAATTCCAATGGAAACAGTAGGTGTCTATCTTAGATGACTTGAAATTAGAATCAGATCCCTTGGCTCTATTTCACATGTCTTAGATTCAGTGAAGATAATGAATTCAAAAGCCATAATGAAAGGTAAGAAATAAATGAGAGAAGACTGCTTTAAATCTCTATGACTAGAGGAAGAGAAAAGGAGACAAGTTGTTCTGTACTGTGGAAAACTAGGTGGTCAACAATAAACTCCGGCAATTTTTTTACTTGCTTCTATGACATTTGTTGTGCATTGGTAATATGATTTTTAAAAAGTCTAAATGTTAAAAAAAAGTCTAAATGTTAATTTCAAAAGGTTTCATGTAATAAATTTGTAAAAAATTGATAGAAATTCTACCAGCTTTGGTTATTAACTCTACCACAGTACATACAGAGAAGAAAGGGAATAAATTTGCTTTGAAAAATATCCAAATTCCTTCAGGAAGGATATTAAACAAATATTAAACAGTTTAAAGCTTCCTAAAATGTGTATAAATTCATATGATAATATATAACTTATATAGTAATATCTATACACATCATAATAATAAGCAGGCTATTCTGCTTATTTTGCTACAATGCTAAAATATTTTGTCAATTTGTAAATTCTAATATCAAGATAAATTTTATTATATTAAATATAATTTCTGGTCAAAAGCCAAAAGGAAAATGCTTAAAACAAGCTCTTAAAATTACATTACAAAATAACGTTTATTTGCTAATACTGTAACATGCATGTCTACTTTTATTGAATAAGTTTCTATTTTTTGTAATTAATAAAAAGAAAATACGACTGAAAAAAAGTATTACCATGTGTGCTTGGGGAGGGATTCACATCTACACACATATATTCCCAATCCATATAGTACTATCTATGGTAGTTGTGATGGTCATATGGCAACTAAAGGGGGAAAAAAAAAAACCTAAAAGCTTAACCATGCTAAGAAAAAAAAAATCGATAATCACTGCCTCCCTGGGAAGAAGGATGAAAATGGACCTTAACATCAGACGAAGTGATATTTACCAGTTTGATCATCTATATCACAGTGCATATACCTAATAATAGTTTTATGTCTACACATGAACACACACAAGGAGTAAGAGCTCTATTTATCTACATCTACACACATAGTGAGAATATTTTACTCTTTCCATAGTATCCTTGAAACAGGAAGCAAGCCTGGCTCCCCTCCCCCAGTCCCAGCAAGAAGCATGCTCCATAACAATAGTTCAAAGGAAAGCTCTAGTCGGCAGTTGCACTGATTGTTCTGTCAGCTGACCTCTGCAGAAGGGAATTGCTAACCACGGCCATGCTCCTTAGCTGACAAATGAATGATCGCAGCTCCATCTATTTTCACTATGGCTGCCTCTAGCCCAGGTGCTCAGACAGAGAGCCCGGTGTGACATCTTAGATCAAGATGAATTGGCACAAACTCCTGATCCAAGATTGTTTTATACCATTTAATTTAGTTTCTTCCCCTGCTTGGATGAGCACAGCTCTGGTTATGGATTTCTATTCTAATGTACTGAAGCAGGCACTGAAAGAAGCCAATGAAGCAGATGCTGGAGCAAGGGACTGCAGGGATACTGATCAATAGGCAAGGCATTGACCCCAGCAGTTCAGCCTCTGCAATGGCCACTGCTTAAAGAAAACACACCACACAAACACACACACACACACACACCCCCTGCTTCCAGTAGGAAATCAAACAACATGGACAGTTGATGAACTTTTTTCTCCTTGTTGGGCTTCCTTTTGTTTGACTACTACAATCATGTGTTAACTCTCTATAGATCCAGAAATTAAGAATTATAAGAGGTTTTAGTGACACCCTTTAAAACACAATCGGTTTAGATTTTACCCCTAACTTAACAGGAAGAATGACTGGTACCTTCTGCTAAGTGTTGAGAAAAGGAAATTTAAAAATTCATTCAAAAATTTTGAAGTAATTTCATAGTTATAATAGCAAAGATATGTATATGTATGTACATATACATACACATAAATTATCTATTACATTTATATGGGAGATTGCCCTAATGATCATAGTATTAACTTCTTTATGCTCCAACTACATGATATGCAATTTTTAATCAGTATCCAGGTCTGAAAAGGTAAGGACTCCTTATTCAAAGAAAGGAATTTCATGGCCAAAAAAGGACAGGAAAAAAAAAAGAACTATTGACTGACTATTTGATTAGCAACTCTGTATATGCAGCAAACATGCCAAACCTTACTCTAACAATGGTCCAATTTCTCTGTTTCTCAAAATAAAAAAAAAAATGAAACTACTGAGCAACTATTTCTTCTTGGGTTCATCTCAATGAAAATATTGGAAATGATGCAATTAATTGTAATGACTTCCCATAAGTAAACTGACAGCCAAATGGGAGATTCTGAAATTTTAAAAATGAAATAACATCTATAAAAGTAGTCTTCACTACAGTTTCATTTGTCTCATGAAAATCTGGTATTTTCTCACAGCAACGAGCCTCCATTTAATCATGCTAAAGGGTGACACAGAGATTCATTTTCTTGACAGGACGGTTGATCACCCTATCACAGTAAGAAAATTAATATCCTCCAATAGCCCTATGTGGAAAACAGAAGCTACACTGCACTGCTCAAAAAAGTAAATGTGTATGTTTTAAGTTACAAACAGGAAGAAATTTCTGGATTAAATACAAATGAAAAGTCAGATTTCTTCATTCTTGAGATAGAGAGAACAAAATGTGAAGCACGGATGCTCTATTAAATTAACTGCTATACATATTCTCCTTTCTTCAAAAGTATACTAGCTGTAATTTAGTATAATTGTCTTGACAGCCACACTAACAGGAATAAACACTTTGCTTACTGCTTAAATAGAATGTAGGTAAAATATTTGAGAAGTTTAAGCTATTTAAGGAGCTGTGAGATATTGATTACTTCATTTAAAAAGCAGTCAGAGAGTGCAACCATGAGGTCAAGATAAATTTAACAGTTTGGAGCACTTTACTAAATAACTCTAAAGATCATGTTAATTGGCTTTGCACCATTCCAAGGTAAAATTAATTTTATCCTAGCTTAAAATAAAAGGATTAAAAGACATATTAAGTTCTTCAGGTTTAACTAGAACAGGAATCAATGGAGTTGAATTAAGGCTAAAGGCAGTTTTATGAGAGATGGACTACCAGCAGATACTTTATACTTGCTATTAGGCATATATTGATGGTACTCTGTTATTGTATTAGGTATTAAAATCTGGGAGAAGTAGACACCAAGCCAATTTACTACCACTGGAATAACCTGTAAGAACAGGCATTATTTCTAATTCCCAAAACTCAGCTATTTTTATTTTGCTTTCTACATTCAGATCTATCAAGATAATTTTCATATCTGCTTTATGTTTTAATTTTTTAAATGCTGGTCATTTTAAATGCTTTGGCTTAAACTTCCTTTTAATTATGACTTACTCCAAAAGTATAATTATTTAATTAATATATCTCAAAGGAGAAAAAAAATTCTGATATTTTAGTATATCATTTTTAAGTCTGACATTTCTAATACATGAAAGAGTCATAGTGACAATATGAACAATTTCTCAGTTGACTCAAAGCAAAATTACATGATATTTAGAAGATGCTAAAACACCTAGCTGAATCAAGAGAATATAGGGCATTTTAATTTTTATTTAATTTACAGTGTTAAATAAAATGTTTAAGAATGTCATGAATTAAGAAATCATAACTGGATTAACTAGTAAGAAATGCCATTGGAAAAAAATACAAAATAGAATGAATACAATGCACATAAAGAAATAAGTATTAAAACATATTAACAATTACTGAAATTTGTCATACTTTGAGTAGATAAAAAATAGGCAAAAAAATCAGGGATCATTTTGCAGAAATGCCAACTCCATTTTACAAAATGATAATATAAAATACTTGTTATCACTCTAGAAAATACCATTAAATACATAGAGATGGACAGAATTTTAATTTATAAAATGGAAGGAATATTATTAGAAGTTCTTAATAATAAAATAGTAAATGGGGAGTTTAATTTATTAGGTCTGCTGGGTAGAATTAGAAAAATTAAGTTTTATTAAGCATGACAAGCATAAAGAGAATATAAATAAAAATTATGTCAGAGAAATAATTCTAAAATTACTATTCTGTATGCTGTGCATGCAGTAAGAATAGTCTCGGCAACAAATGTGGCACAAAGCTCTTCCAATGTTAGTCAATAAAAGTACAAAAGAATTCTCCCTGTTACAGATTCTGTATCTGATCAGCATTATATTCTTCCCAATTTCTTCTTCTCTCTATTTTTCTGTCCTAAACTTCGAAGACCACATCAAACACAACGTGTGGAGGGGGGGGTGCAGCAGTTTGAGGGGGCTATAGAAAGTATAAAAAGAGAAAATCTTAAAGAGAATAAAAGAATGTTAAATACAATTTTAGAAAAATAAAGACTGAGAAAGAAACTTGGCTAAGATAACAACAACAACAAAAAAAAGCTTTTACTAAATTCCTGGGCAAAGAGATATAAAGAGAATGAAACTGATCTGTAGAAATAATATTTTCAAAATTAATGGCTCTTCTAATCAAACTTCAAATGAGTTGCAACTCTGCTATACTACAACATAACATAGTATACCCCAGCATCTAACGGATTATTAATAATTTATTTATAAAATACAATAAGTAATTATATTAAGCCAATTCAATTGAAATATTTCCTATCAAGATATAGAAAATATTAAAATATTTAACTTGCAAATTTCAAAATATCCTCTCCAAATCAGCTGTGGCCACATTTTTTCTTTTAAAAGTTGTAAACAAAAAATGTCACCAAGATTCCAATCTTTTTCATATAACTATTATTAGTAAATGAAATAAATGTTAAACAAAGGAGAAAGATAAAGAAAATTCTCATCACTCTCCTATTTTTCAAACCCCCTTGAAGAAGTAAAAAGATTACCATTTAAATTATAAAGGCAAGTTAACAAAAACCTCATAATGGTGAATATTTTGGCACCAAAGTACTACAAAATGCTAGTTAAACCTCTCTGTCTCCCAGCTAGCCTCATCCTGCTTCAGTTACAAACTAAATCCCAAATCCCTTTAAAATGTATTGGTTAAAAACAGGAACCAGAGAAAAATGTGGCTGGGTCATCCTAGGATGAGAGACAAGTCAAACCAGATACTATCCTAATATCTAAGTCACAGTTTCTAATGCATATAAGATAGCATAATAAATTTATTTGCTTTTCCATAAATCTTTAAGTATTTAATATGAATATTATCTACCATTCCACTTTATTGCCTAAATCCTTAGGCACTAACCAGTGAACTGTCAAAATGGACATTTTACATTGGGGAGCTGCAATTAAATTTTGGCAATTCAACTCAACCAATATTTATTAAGTGTTTACCATGTGGAGGTACACTGCCTTGCATTGGAATGTGCGGAGAGGTAGTAATTATTTGGTCTAAAGAACATCTTTATGAAGGATAAGTTAGCTTGCATACTTGGAAATCACCACTTCTATGCTTATCTAATGTGAGTTACAATTTATGATGGAGAAATTCCAAAAATTCTGATTTCCTGGGATTAACTTCCTCTACATGTTTTAGGAGAAAAATGAACTTTTTATAGGAAAAAAAAGTCTGTGGAAGCACATACATAAGTATTTATGTATTCATTTTGCAAACATTCATAATATTACCTAAAAAGTACATTTTCAAAATTCCCTTGGCCTCCTCTCATATGTTGTCTTCTTCTTTTGAGAAGCGGACAACATGGAGTTTATCCCATTACATTAAAAATATATGCATAGCTGCTTTAAGAGATATCTATCATACATAGTATTGGTTTCTTCCTACAAACGGATTGAACAAATTGAACTTAATCCTTAAGTTTATCAAGCTTTGCTTCTTTTTTTTTTCCCAACATCCCCTTAAGGGATATAAACATACCATTAATTTGTATGCATGCATGGCAGCCCCCTGCTGGAACATAGCAGTTCTGCAAACAATTTATTTCTACTTAGTAACCTGCTGCTGATTTAGTTTATCTAGTTGGACTCTTTTAAAATAATACTTATTACAATTCCAAGCATATGTGAGGAAAATTACTGAATTCAATTCATAGGATGATAAAAAATGAAATATGTTGAAATATGGAATTTTTCCTTCAAAAAATGGTCACTACTATAAGATATTTGATAATTAACAGCTATAAATTTTAAGCTTTGAATCATTTATGTTTTTCATGTAATCCATGTTAGGATTATTCCTTTATTTTTCATATGTAAACTATGCTATTCTATGAATTTAAAGAACATTTCCTCTGTATTTAGTTTATTGAACATTCAGTAAAAGTAAATTTATTCAAAATTTAATGTAAAAATGTTACTGTTAAAATAATGGTTTTATTATAAACATAAAGGTTTTATTATAAATGTCATAAATCTCTTATACAGCATGGCTTTTTTCAAAATAAAGATTCAATTCTAGCTACAACTGTTACATTGGATGGATAGTTCCAGTTTTTAAAACTGTAAAAATTATAACATTAATATGAACATAATTAGCTCTCCTCTAAGTAAACAGGAAAAAAATGCGTTAACCATAAAAATATTTTAAGCGATCTTTGAAACAATTACGTAAAGGTGAAAACATCAGAAATCACTGAATATCTCTCACCATCACTGAACTGGTAAACACCCTTTCACAAAGGGCTAATCGTCACAAGCTATAATGCTAGATATTTGCAAATTCTAGGCATACATTGACACATGTTCTGTGTACTTTTTAACCATTAAGCATAATATCTGATTGTTAGCATAGAAACCTCTCAGGATTCCACATCGGTGTATTAGCAGAACTTAAATAAGTTGGTCTACATGTGATGGTTTTTATTTATAAAATGACATAACATGTACTGGGGTTATCTAAGAAGGGTTTCCACCTAGGTAATTATTTCTGTCAACTCAGGGCTATAACAAGTTCAAAATGAGAGGAATAACTGCCTCAGTGGACCTCAGAGGAGTTAGTAAGTATACCTGATCATTTATAAAATAAGCTTATTTCAACCAAGAAATGTAATTTGGACATAACAACAGAACTAATAAAAGTCCACAAAACCACTTTTTAAGCAGTGTTTCAAGCTTTGCTAAGAATGATATTTAAAATTCTAGAGAGTTTTTAGGTTTCCTTTTCTCTAGCTGAAAATCTGTTAGCAAAGCATTGTTTACAACTGAAAAGGATTCAGTAAGTCTCTCTGCCCCTCTTCCCCCAGATTCCTTCTTCCTGCTCCCCTCACAAAAAAAGGATTGGAGAAATGAAGACATTGGTTTTCATTTAGCAATCTGTGATTGACCAGAAACAATCAGTTCAAGAAAAAGGAATGTTTGCGGGAGTGACATTCTTTAAGAACTAATGGCTGGTTTTATAGCAGTGTGTTTACCTAGTAAATACTTGATTATTCAGAACATAAGTAGCCAATGTACGGATTATCTAAACCCACTGTTTCTTCCCTGTCCATCCAACTACTCACCTGTTGAATGTTTCATTGTTAATTACCACTTGTACAAGAAGATGGATAGAAGGGATATGAAATGAAGCTATCAATTACTGTAGCAGCTCTGACAAAAGTTTTGGAGGATGGCAAAGTTAAAATAAATATCTTAAGAAAAAAATTTTTATTGAATTTCTGATGTCACATAAACAGGCTAATTCTAGTCATGATTAGTCTAGATAAATAAAGTCTGGTCCTTTTTAGGGAGACTTTATACATTATAAAGAAGGTGGGAGGGGATGGGAGTGTTACAGAAAGTACAATGCAGGAGAACTATGGAGTTGCTAACTGCTTACACAGACTTCTTTAAAAGTCTGAGCAGATATTTTAAAACAGTGTAGATGGCAAGAGTGAGAAGAGGATCAGGATCAAAGCTAATAGTATGACCAAAGATATTAATGAATGCTTAAAGACCTTGGAGAGTTCTTTTTCGTTGTCATTCATAAACTAAAATAACTTAAAGATAAAAAGTACCCTCAATGTGTTATCAATGTGTTAAATGGTCTCAGACTGCAGAAAACAATACTCACATGTGAAAAATTTCAGTCTCAGTAATGAGACAGGATCATGCTCTGGGTAGAAACATTGTTTTCCTGATAATGTCAGTTCTTGATGGAATATATTCTATGACTAATTTGGTAAAATTTTATCTTTACTCAAATTTAAAGATTATTTATAGATTGTACATTTTAATATTTTCTGACTGGCTTATAGAAAATTGCTTTGAAGTCATGAGATAAATTAGCTCATAAGGAGTTTCTGAAGTGGTTTCAAAGCACTTATGGAAAGAGTGCTTCTCTTGGACTTTAGGGGAGAAGACAGGAGAAGGAGAATCAAGATTCAATGTGTACATAGCAACATACTCAGTTTTACAAATACCAATGATAAGTGATAAAAAGTTGGATTCAGTGTTAATAAATACCTAATATTTGGGGTTGGGTACAAGTCAAATAACTAGTCTGGTTGACTTTTTCACATAATTGATTGTTTTCTTAAGATAGATCGATTTACAAGTTATGCACATGAAGTTTCAAAGTTATCTCTCATGATCACTTCACCATTTTCATGACACACATAATATTGCAGGATAACTCTTATAATACTTAATCTGAAGATAGTTTTATCTGAAGTTTCATCCAATAATTTTATGGAATAGAGTGCTGATTTATTAATGAAAAGGATAAGACTGTTTGCTGAAGAAATCCAAGGGAAATAGAAGATGTATGTCTTCATAAGAACTGAAAACAAAAACACTAAGGAAACATTCCTCAGTGCAAAATTACTGCATTAAAAAAGGTCACAATTTCATTATGTGCTGAAAATGCAAAAATTAGAATTATCAAGAGTCAACTCTAACACATACATTCAATGTTTCTAACATATCACTTATTCATATTAGAAAAAATACGGGTAAACTGGAGTTTTCAAGTACTGAAAAATATTTATACATGGTAAGAAAATAAATGACATCCTTAACTTGAGAAAATCCAAATATGTGCAAGGTTAAAGTTCCAGGTGTAAATACCTAACTGGTAAATTATTTTAAAGCCATCATTAATTCTATACAAATACATTGTCCCACTCATTGTGGGGTCTTATTTATGCTATGCCTTCTTCTTCCCCTACTTCTAGTCTCTGTTTGCTCATCATATCACCAGTATCTGCTGAGAGCAATCACTATTAAAATCCCCATAAAAGTAAAGATTACCACAAAAATAAATGAAAAGGAAAAAAGAAATTACAAAGAAAACATAACTATCTTGTAGTTATACAAGGTAGCCCAGTGAATAGAGCACTTGGCTAGGAATTAAGAAGACTCATCTGCATGAGTTCAAATCTGGCCTCAAACGCTTACTAGCTGTGTGACGCTCTGCAATTTGCCTGTTTGCCTCAGTTTCCTCATCTGTAAAACGAGTTGGAAAAGGAAATGGCAAACCACTCCAGTATCTCTGCCAAGAAAACACCCCCAAAAAGGGTCATAAAGAGTCAGACACGACTGAAATAATTAAACAAAATCTTGTAGTATAACTTCAAAGTACTGCATTAGGCCTGTAATTTTATTTCATTTATTTGAACATTGAAATTGAGAGTACTCTGACTGGAAGTCTACTAGAGGGGATATGGTCACTTGTCAGTGAGATTGTAGAAGGGTTTCTCATTCAGGCATAGTTTGGCCTAAATGTTTTCTGAGGTTCTTTCCAAATCTGAGATTCTATGATCATCTAGATTAGTCATTTCAGTTCATCACAGTTATGTTCAGTTCAGTCAAACATGAGGACATTGGAGCTCAGAAATATGATATTATGAATCTAAAACCAGATAACTACTTGGTATCCAAGATAGATCTAGAACCTGAGTCTCCTGATTCACAATTCTCTTCACTATCCAGAGGCTCTTAGGTTGGGATTCATGAATTTTAACAAAAACCCAAAACTTGATAACTATTTCAATATAATTAGTTTCCTTTATAATCATATGCATTCTACTTTAGGAATATAAAAGTTACTCCAAGAAGGGTTCCACAGGGTTCAATAGATTGCCAAAGGCTCCATGACACAAAAATGGTCAAGGATCCTTGCACTATACCACTTTACCTCAATGCCTCATTTTTTTAAATTGTTAAGCTTTAAAGAGACAAGACAGAACTTTTTATCACTACCATTTAGCATTTGCCAACTTTTTTGCCCTTTTCTTTAAGGAGTGTCTGATTTTTATTTACAAAGTCTTGCATCATTTCAAAGAAGCTAAAGCCAGCAAAGTATCTAACTGGGCCACAATATATAATAGTATGCTTTTTGTTATGATATCAAATAATGTGCATTTGTTTCCTCTAGGACATCAAATGAAAATTATGGTAAATGCATTCTATAATGAATATTGTTTTTCAAAATGCCTAGATGAAACTAGGTAGCAATTTTTTCCATATATTGTCCATAAATATATAAAACAATAAAACAATGATAGTATGGATACAGTACTGATCATAAAAATGTCAATCAGTTAGAAGGCATTAAGATTATGTATTATTCAACACATTCATAAAATGACTTCTCAAAATAGAGACAACCATACATAGATAAAAGAAACTTGGCTTTACCAATAATAGTGAAAATTTGCAAACATAAAAAAACCTATCCCCCTCAATTTAGAGATGAAAATATAGGATCAAAGTAACAGTCCAATTCTTATATTTAATTCTGTTAACCCATATTAAGTAACCTGTAAATTATTTTTGTTCATATATACAGCATAAGCATCAAAAATAGAAATATCCAAATTTATGTGAAAGCAAAAACATTCCAAATAACTTACGACAATATCAAAATTCATTATCATCATATTGGGTAGCAAAGAGTAACAACAAGGGTTAAGACAATCCTTTTCTGCTGTATGCTGGCGCTATTCTAAGCCGATAGTGTGTTTAAATCCACACCAATGAAATCAATACAGGCCTGTTCTATTCAAGGTGAGACCAAATAAACCTGTCTGAAGCTTTGAGAAATAGGCTTTGCAGTATACTTTGAGTGCTAAATGCCTTTCAGGCCAAAGATCTGTCATTAAATAATCATTAGCCATCATTCACTCTTCCTAAAAAGCTTAACATCTAAACTTGTTTGGCATTCACTAAAGTATCACTATAGACCAGTAGATACTCATTAACACTTAGGGATGTTCATATCACTCTATTTAATAAAACAATGCTTTGTTATAAAAGAGATTAGAAAAATCTACTACCAATATTACATTAGCATGTTAGTAAAAAGCAGTGTATTCACTATGACTTTAAGACTGATGTGAATTTTGAGTGATGGGCAGTGTTTGAATTCATCTATATTTAAGATGGGCTATTTTAAACTGAATCCTTTCTATTGAGAAACTATGCATTTCTAACTGCTATTTTTTTGTTCAGTGCCCCATATCAGTAGGTCTAATAAACACAGAACCTTGGATTTGTCCATAAAAGTATCTCTTTTTTCAAAATTGCAAACTCTTCAATTTAGAATCTCATTTAATTTCAAGTACATTCCTGATAATGATGGACCACAACTGAATATACACAATGAGGCTCAGAAAAAACAAACAAAAATGCATAGACTTCTAGTATGTGAAATATTAAAAAGAAAATTGTAGAAATTAATATGATTTCATAGATACAAAAGGGTATATTTAAAATATTTGATAAATTTAACACTGTCTAGCATTATCTGTAGGAAGGCTAATTCTTAAATGCTCCTAAAACTAACCTTCCTTTTCCCACTAATATTTACGAAGTCATTTCTGAAAGACCTAACTTCGTTCTATAATTTTAACTACTAAAATAAAAATATATTGTTCTGCATGTTTGTAATCACATCTGCATTAATACAAATAATCACAAAGAAAATTACTTTTATCTCTTTAGTATAGATTTTAATGACAATAGTTTCATACATACTTAGTTGGTTACAAAATTAGGAAACCATCAAAACAGACTGAATATTTTTGAAATTTTAAATGAAAATATTCTCCATAAACATAAACTGAGACTAAACACACACCAATTTCCACTTATTATTGAACCATATATTAGTAACACTGATTTTCATTTTCTTAGTCAACATTCCTACATAAAAGTTTTGAATTTTAAAAGTAAATTATTATTTTGAATAGTTTGGCAACCACAGTCAAACCATTCACTTTATTCTAGACAGAACAAATTTGCAGGTCCCAAATTTGAAGATAATATATAATATATGTGTATATGTATGTGTACACACACATGTATACACACATACACACACACACACACACACACACACATATATATAGATATATAGATATACACACATACATAATTAAAGATTTATGAACTGTTTTCCCTCTAACAGTTTTGCTTTTTAGGTACTATAGGGATCTAGAGTGAATCTGTAAGAGTTACTCATTTTGCACTTTTAAACTATTCTCAAATGATATATTATAAACAAGACAATGATAACTTAATCATTAGAAAAATACAACATCTTTTGTAAAAAAGAGAGGAAAATTTTTAAAAAATCATTCTAAAACATAAGAGTAGTTTATACGGGGTCCCACTAAAGAGAGAAGGATTACAATTCACTGAGAAGAAAAAGAAGCATTGACCTTCTACAAAACATCTTTAACAGTTATATAAATATTGCTTTGAGGAAATAATAAATTATTTAGAAACCTTAAAATTTATAAACTAATGTATAATATCATGTTCAAACTTGAAAAATTATTACTATCAAGCCTGATTTTATAACAGAGAAACTCCTCTACTGAAGAAAATTCATAATTATGAAAATATATTAACATTTTCAAGATTCCAGATGAATTTCCTTTTCAAGTCTACAAAAAGGTACTCTGGCAAAAATGTTTCATCCCCTCAAAGAATGACCCACAATATCATGTAGTTTTCATGTAGAATGCATATTATTACATCTTACTGCAAAATCAAGGTATATCTATTTATCCAACCTCTCCTAAACTGTCAATAATTACGGCCTTATTTTTCATTACAATTATTCATTAAACAAAAATGAAAGCCTTATCATTCTTGCGGCTGAATTTAGCTTATTTTCTTTAAAGTAAAATTAAGAAATAAAATTTGAGTGGTATTCTCTGGACATATGAATAATTTTGCATATACTAAGTAACTGTGATTAAAAAACTAAAATGTTATTTCCCAATAACTTTTACATTTAAATGTTAGATTGCTTGTTAATATAAAAATATGATCAATAAGAGCAATTCATTCACAAGTGTCAAATCTCACTGGGTATAGGTAAAATTTCAATAAAACCAGTCTTCTTCTGGATTTTATATTTTGAAGTATGATTACTATTTTATTGAAAAGGAATTTAAGAGTAGCACACTACTTGAAATTACAGCCATTTTGAAACTGAGTTGCAACTTATCCTGATTCTTTATGAATAGACTAGGCTCTTATTGGAAATCAATTGGAAGGCAGGTAAAATTAGATAGCCATGGTTTGCCAGAAAATCAATAAGAGATATAGCAATATCAAAATCTGAGCCTTATGCTTTTTAAAAACTAAAATTCAGTTTTCCTGTGAGCAAATGTTGAAGTTCACAATGCTCTGGATATTTTCAAATACTGTTACATAATTCGAGAGATGTGACGCTAATAAAAAGTATAGATAAAAATGCATATGATTTTTTTTTAAAATTGTTAAGTCAGAAAAAAACATATTAAACCCTGATAATAAATAAATGCTTCCAAATAAATAATTAAAATAATCAAATTTCCCCCTAGAATCACATAATATATACTACAGACCATATTTTCTAAGTGAAGGGAAAACATTTCGAGAACAGTTCTGAAAATCTACAGCTGAATTAAAAATCTGAATATTTAAAATTAAGGGAGAAATAATGGACTCATTTAAACTGTACTATAATAATCATAAACTTAAACCAGACAAAGGAGGCCAACAGTAAAATTCATTCTCCTTTATAGTAAATGCATCCAGAAAAAAATATGAATTCCATAATGCTTAACCAAAAATGGTATATTTATACATATACCTAAAATATTTACACTAGTCCTAGATCAAAACCATCCTTACTTAAAAATAAAGTATATCATGAAGTTTCTAAGGCCTGCAAATTATGCCTAATGGTCACCAATAACTGAGTACTTCTAAGGATGAAGTTCCCATCTTCCTGAATTTTCCTTTCTTGTTGTAAACATATAGACTATTTATAATTTTTTTTTCACATCACATTTGCCTTACAGCCTACTGCATGTTTAGGACTAGGCAGAGCTTTGTATTTTTAGACAACAAGAATGTAAATAAAAGTGTATCCATCCCATTTATTCATTTAACATCCCTCACCCAAAAGCAACCTATGCATCTACATATGGTGCAATATTCATTTACACACACACACACACACACACACACACACACACACACTCTCTCTATAATATTCCCAAATTCTAATTGTTAGCTTTCAACAATAATTATCCTTCACGGGGAAGGCTACTAAGCATTCTTCCCTTTTTCTCATTAAATTCACCAAATAACTAGGTTTCATTTTCATATGTGCACAATCAATAGGATAAAACTTATTTTCTTTAAAAGACATTTAACCAATCTAAACTTATTCCCAGAATTACAATAAAAAAACCAAGATGTTCTTGAAATATTCTACCAACAAACATGTTCAAAACTGAAAGCCAAATACCATATTAGAACAAAAAATGAAACCACAAATAAGTAACAGAATTGTAGCAGGCCACACAGCATTGTGGAAGCTCAATACTAGACTGCTTCTGCAGCTGGAGGAACTCCAGAGAGAGTTAACCTGGTGTGATAAAAGACTTGACAAAGCAATTCTGACTGTGCAGCAATGCTAAGTTGTGGTCTGATACAAGAACAGGGGGCCCAATCGCCTGTCTTTCAACATGCGCAATTTACACATGGCTTTATCAATAGCCTTAGTGCTGAATACAGAACACACTCTATTTGGCTTTCAGTCAATTAAGCTTTAAGCTGTCAGCAAACAAGACTTTTAAGTTAATTTTGAATCACCACGAATCAAGTTGAAGGTTGTGAAAGGGCGGCTCACATGCCGGCATGAAAAAAGGCAGTTTAATTGCCTCTGAATAGCTATTATATGCTGCAATTGGCCTATTGAATCTTAGATGATCTATTTATTTATCAAAGTGCAACCAAGAAAGATTGGTAAAAGAATGAATAATAAGAACTTCACTTTCACAATTTTGCATAATAAGTAACTGAAGCTATGTTGAGGAAATACCGGAACCTAAATTTTTTAAAAATGAAACACTTAAATAAAATAAATGAAATAAGCTTTGAGGAAGAGTAAGGAAGAATGGAAAATTATCCAAACACAAAAAATACATGTTACATTTATATCAATAAATACATATATTTTCTATGAAATACTTTTTAGTTTTTTACATAGTTGACATTGTCTTTGAAATACACAATCTAATATATACATATATTCAAATTAATTTAAGATATGTGTGAAAGCTTAAAAAGCCATAACTTGAAAAGAATTTTGAAAATGAGTAATACAAAGCCAAAGAGATTTATGCTCAGAAAATTACTAAAAATACCTTACTTGCTATTTAAAATACACATGTAATTCTAATAAAGATTAAGACATCTGAGTAGTGTCCTGAGATATATTACAACGACATTAAAGGAGCTTTAATTGTATATCCAAATCATCTTTAACATCAGCTTTCAAAACCCTTTGGTTGGATAAAACCCTAATATGTTTCCTTCCTGAAATTATTTTCTCTCCAATTGCATGTGCTCTGCTTTATTATTGTAGGGTTACTCACAAGTGCTAGCTGCTCATATTGATTTTTTTATTAGAAAAGAGCATTGAAGCATTAGGTTGAGGGGGGAAAATGCACAGATTTTGTAAACAGATGTAAACATAGATCAAATTTAGGGCCTGCAAAACTGAACAATCTCTCTCCAGTTAATATAACTAACTGGTTCTTCATTTGCAGGAATTGCATGTTTTACTGGTAAAGAGTTCAAAATCAAATGTATTTACACATGAATTTCTAACTCATTTACATAGGGAAATTCATATCAACATTGACACTTAAAAATACTTCTACAAGTGCTCAAATACACAGAGTGTCATTACAAAACTGAGTATGTTGACGGAAAAACAGCTATTTGTAGTTTTCCCACACAAACATTTAGGTATCCTTAGAGGTTTTGACCTATCATTCTCTATTTCCAGTCAGCAGCTGTGATCTGGTTGTGAATCAGAACTGACTAGCATCATTCCAGTAACTGCTACACACTTAGGGACTTAAATTCAATGAAAGATTGTGGAAATCCTCTCGACTTTCCACTTCCCCATCCATTATAATAAAGTACTTCTCCTGTACTTTGTATTTGCAAAATGTCTGATAATCATTTACTAGTTATTCCTCACAAAAATCAATGTTATTAAAACTATAAATATGAAGACACCCAGGCAGAGAATATTTATACATCTTTGAAAAGAAACTCAACAAAGATAAATAATCAGTATTAAAGCCAGATTTTATCATGATAAAACACAGAGTAAAAACAGTGGATTGAGTGGACTCTTCATTATTAAGAGGAAGGGTTTACTAAGTACTGTTTGGCACATAATGGTGTGTTTAAAAGTGTTAAGATCAAGACAAACCCTACATTCCCTCAAGTTGGGTTGCAATCTAAGACAACACTCAAGTACAAATATACATAGCATATATAAATATTATATACCGGGTTACACGAGTACTGTAGGGGTACATTTTCTCCTCTCACACCTTGAGAAGATCAAATACAGGGCAGGGAAAACCCAGCATGATTTCCTCTTTTAAAACTGTTAAGAATATAAGCTCCTTGATGGCAGAGCCTGTTTTGGGCCTCTTTTTGTATCCCCAGTGCTTAGCACAGTGCAAAGCACATAGAAAGCACTTAATAAATATTTATTGAATTAAGATTATTTTAAAAAAACTTGTATTGCCAAGAGAGTCTACTTTAAGCAAAATATATTACTTTCTTAAAAAGAAAAAAAAGAATAAAATAACTGTAACTCATTATGACCATCCCTCCACTAAAATGCTACTGGGATGCTTCCCCATATTATGGATGTAATCACAAATTCTTAAAGGCTATTTGAGAAAAGTCCAAGATCTAGAAGGCTGAACTGAGCTGGGTTTCACTATGGGTCTAGCACCAGATCATGTCTGCTATCCGTGGAAAAACCTGGTTGAGTCTGTTGAAGCCGATTACTAGAAAGTTAGTCATCAGACTTTTTTTTTTCAGCACCAGGAATGTATTCACAGAGATCAATCATTAAGGCCTAGGACAGTTTCAACATGTATCAGTAAAAAAAGAAATCATATTAAGGACAAATCTATCATCCATAAATTTATCTAAAAGTTTTCCTGAAGCTACTAATATTTTCAGCTTTTCCCACAAGAAGATAAGTAAATTTAGTTCTTTTTTATTTGTTCTAAAGCTACTTTCTTTAAATACTATAGTAGTCACCAAGAAAATTCAATGTTCAATTCAGTGAAATTCAATATGAATTTTTTGATCTGCTCCTACACAAGGTCCTGTCACCTCTCATTAAATGACATGAAGAATAACCAAAAATAATAAAATTAATTTTCTAGCCTAAGAGGCCTACAATCTAGACTGGGAGTGGGAAGGTTAGAGGGACATTGGACAGAAAAATTATACATGTGCTATTAGTAAATATAACAAAGAAGACTACATAAATAAATGATAAAAGAACCCTGGCATTCCAAGATTTAGCTACTTTGAGATAATCACAGTACAATTCAAAAGATGCTACATTTGGAGTCATAAGATTCTAAGACACTGGTACATATTTCAGCATTTTCACTTAATACTCGTGACTTTGGCCAAATCATTTAATGTCTTTGTGCCTCAGTTTCTGACTCTGTAAAATGAGAAGGGCTGAACCAGATGACATCTAAGGCCTCATCCTGCTCTAAATCTATACTATGACTCAGGTTTCACCCACTTCTCAAAATCTCCTACTCAAGGTCATCTATCCTATTACACTTCAGCCTCTTACAATTTTACTTGCCTTTTCTAGAGATGTCTTCTGGCTCCATGCCTTTCTTTAACTATAATAATAAAACTACATCACTATTACATTCAGGAAAACTATTAACTTATACAATGGTAACATAATGGTTTTTCATTGATGATGATGATATCCAAAATTCTGCTGGCTTAAGCAACAGAATGAAGTCAGTCAGTGTTTTCAGGGTACAATCTACAAAAATCCCAAGAACCCTCTCCAGATGTAACTGAAAAGCAGGGTCTATAAGCTTAAGTATAATTTGTGTAATTTTTATTTGACTGCATTAATGACATCCACTCTCATGAATTTGTAAATATTCCTGTAGTTTATTTTCATTCATCCACTATTTTTCAGAGCTTAGAGTCATCTGTGGTCTTCCCAATAAAAATGCAAATCTGCTTCATGTTATTTCTCTGCTCAAAAATCTTTCCTGGTTTGCTTATGGCAAAAGAAATACAAGCAAAAGTCCTTAGCCTGATATTTCAGATTCTAGATCCAACCTTTCTTTCCACTTGAATTGTATAATACTCCATTTCATACACTCTACAGTCTCCAACCTAGTTCGGACCTGTTTTGTCTTTCAGCACATTATACCCTATCCCTAAAATGATCATTTCTCATATCTCTAGCAGTTAAAATCACTGGCTATACATTATCCTGAGCACAGAGGACACAAATATAAAACTGTTCTTGCCCTCAAGATGCTTACCTTCAATTGGGGGAAATATCATGTAAATAGTATATTAAGTAGCTTTAAAATATTTTCCCAGATGAGGAAGGGGGAAGAACTAATAGCTATAAAATATTCATTGAGGACTTTGAACTGAGCTCTTAAGGAAACAGGATTCTCAAAGGCATACATGAGATGAAAGAGCACTATAGGCACCAAGCAGCCTGTACAGAGGTACAGAGACAAATGAACAGCACAACGACAAATCTGATTGGAATTAAGGGGCCTGAAGGGACCTTATGTGTAATAACTTTGGAAAGGCAGGCTTGCAGGTAGATGGTAAAAATTTTAGCTGTTTTTGATACTACAGGCGAATGGGAACCACTGAAGCTTTTTGAGCAGAGAAGTAAGAGACGACTTCTCCTTCTTACTGGTGATAATTTAACACTAAATATCAGCCAGCTGTGTGAAGAATAAATTGGAGAGGGGAGATACGTGAGGGAAAATATATTCTAGGCAGGAGCTGAGCACCTGAACTAGGGTAGTGATCCTGGGTGATGGTCCTATCAGTGGAGAGAAAAGGACAGATGTGAGCTATGCTGCAGAGGTAAAGTCAAAGACTTAGTAACTAATTTAATATAGTTGATTGAGGTGGGGAGGGTGAAAAAGAGTAAAAAGTACAACATCATTCCCAAGTTACAGACCTAGGCAACAATGGTGCCCTTGACAGAAATATGGAAATTCAGAAGAAGATGGGTAGTGTTTGGGGGAAAAATAATGAGCTATGTTTTGGACATGCTGAATTAGAAATGCCAGTGGGCCATCCAGTTCTAAATGTTCAACTGGTATTTGGTGATGGAGACATCAGGAGAGCAGGGCAAGAGAAAGGCTGGACATACAGATCTTATTTTTACTCCTGTTCACTTCCAAGTACGGTCTTGAATGTGATCAAAATCATGCTTGTGGTATCTTCGGAAAAACCTAGGATCAATGTTTGCCTCTGCCGCTAATGGCATGACTACAGGCAAAAAATATGTACCTTTTCTTTTCTAAGCCTAATTTTCTTCCTCTCAAAAGGTACCAAAGATATCTGATCACCAAATTTAATGACATTCTCTCAACCATCAATCCCCTTGATTTCTCTACAGATGTAGACACTGTTAGGATTTCATAACATCACTCTCTCATTGTTCTCCGACCTCTCTAGCCATTTCTTCTCAGTTTCCTTTGCTGGCTCTTAATCTAAGTCCTGTCTGTTAATTGTGTTATGTTTCCCAAGACTGTTAATTGTGTTATGTTTCCCCAGACTGTTGTGGTTCTTTTTCTCTTCTTGCTCTATCCTATCTCTCTTGGTGATCCCATGAGCTTCCATGGATTCAATTACAGTTCTCGTTCTCTCTCTCTCTCTCTCTCTCTCTCTCTCTCTCTCTCTCTCTCTCTCTCTCTCTCCAGATGATTCTCAGATCTATTAATCCAGCCCTACCTTCTCTCCTAACTGCAGTCTGGCATTTCCAACTGACAACTGGACATCTTAAAGTGGATGTCCAAGGACATCTTAAACTCAATGCATCCAAAACAGAACTAATTTCCTTTCCTTCCCAAATCCTCCCCTGTCTATTACTCTTCTTCGTCCTTCATTTTCAAAAAGGAACAGTGACACCATAGGATGATGTCTTGACTTAAACGTGAACTGGAGTTAAGTAAGGCAGAGATGCACAAAGTCACCAGTCTTACTCTCTCTTCTAGAGTCACCAAAGACCCCTGGTAAGACAAAAGTCGAAGCGACTGGCAATGGCCAGGGATGCAGTGATGTATTTGATGTCTGATCAAGCTCTAAGCAGTCCACATCACCTGCCTCCACCACCCTCAACCTGGTTTAGTCCAAGATGGTTTTACTAGGGTATGTTCACTGTACCTGCTATAGCTTCTTGGAGCCGCAGTTGAGAGTTGAGTGGTAGGTGAACACCAAAGGTGGATGGGCAGCCCTGAAAAGGACTTGGCAAGCCCTCACTAGCCCTTCCTGAACACCCTAAGGGAGAAAGACGGAATGGCACTAATGATATTGGAGAATTCTGAATTCAAAACAGAATGTATTCAAAGGAAGAAACAAAACCAAGGGTTATATAAAGAGCATGTCAATTTTACCTAAATAAAAACCTAATAATTCTGTAAGAAAATTCATAAAGGATGACTTCATTGTTTATGAAAAAAGAAATTCACAACTATGTGATTTTAATATCCCGTTACAAATATGATGAATCCCAAAAAAATAGGTAAATTAGAAAAATTACAAAGCTGGAAACAGAACTGAACAAACTAAATCTGATTGTTCTCTGCAGAGGTCTAACTGCTATAATGTAGAGACAGAGCCAAGAATATGATTTTTCAAAAGCTCAGAGAAGTTACACAAAAATTGATCATGTGATGAATCGTGGGAAACAATAAACAAATAAAGAAAAACAGGACTCTCTAATCTTTGATATCATTGATGTGGATACTCACTCGAAAAGTATAGACTGCTATCCATCCTTGACTTCTAACCGTAAGCACATTTTTTGTCCCTGCCTTTTATGAATCCTCTAGAGGAAACCCTCCCAATATGCTGGAACTTTCCTTTAGATTCGGGTAGAAACCAGTGGAGCCTGTGGAACATCCACTGATTATTCTATACCCAAACTACCCAACTGGCCCCATTCTCCTCCTTTGATTGTATATTTCTCTAATAAGAGAGCATATGGAAATACAGGTTAAACTCCAATAGTATAATGATGTTACCTCTGTGTAATCATGTGAAAATTATGCTACTTCTGTGTAATTCTGAATTGGCAATAAATATGCTGTTGCTTCATTCTCAAAGAGGACCAATGTCTCTCCACTCGCCTTTCAGTGACCAACAATATTAATTCTTCACAGATTTCTGTATTAAATTAACCACAGTCATAAAGCATCATTGGAAGAAATCAGATGATTAATAGATGGGCCCTGGCTCCAAAGAGAAGTTTGTGGTTATTAAAAGAACTTAAGCAAATTTTACCAAAGACAATTCAGCCTGCTCTGCACCTATTGTTTAATTCTGGGCCCAACTATAATTCATCTGCAGTATCTATCTACAGTATCTGTCTAAGATATACATATTGATGGGCTAACTGTAGTGATTGTCCATCTAAGTGCAAATCATATTCTGAACATCATCAGCCATTTAGTTTTTCTGGGATGGGGAGTGAGGGGTAGTTAGATCAAATTTTTCTGAAGTGATTGTTGATCTAATTGAGGAATCATGTTAAATATTAAAAGGTATAATTATTCACTACCGTATCTGTAAACATCATCAATAGGTAATACTCTTTTAACGTGGATTCTGAGTTTTTGTTGTTGTTGTTGTTGAGTTGTTTTCAGTTGTGTCTGACTCTTCAGGACCCCATTTGGGATTTTCTTGGCAAAGATACTGGAGTGGTTTGCCATTTCCTTCTACAACTCATTTTACAGATAAAGAAACTGAGGCAAACAGGGTTAAGTGACTTGCCCAGGGTCCCACAGCTAGTAAGTGTCTGAGGACAGATTTGAACTCACAAAGATGAGTCCTGACTCTATGCCTGGTACTCTATCCACTGTACTACCTAGCTGCCTGGATTCTGAGCTAGCTATATCCAAAAAAGTAACAAACACTTTTGGTGAACATATGTCTCCCTATTTTGTACCTCATTTGATATCAATAATTAGAAGACCACATAAATTATCTGTTGTTACATCTTTCAATATGCAACAGAAACATCCTATCAGAGAAGAGGCCATAATGTCGGGGTTTGTTCTAATGAATCAGTCACTCAATCAATCAACAAGCTCAAGGGCTTACTGTACCAGGCACTGTGCTGAGCACCTGGTAATGTAAAGAAAAAAAGCAGTAACACACCTTACCCTCAAGGAACCTATATTCTAAGGGGACAGACAACATAAACAGATATAGGAATGTACAAGGCGTGTGTGTGTGTGTGTGTGTGTGTGTGTGTGTGTGAAGTAAATACAAGGTAACCTTAGAGGGGAAGGTACAAGCACCCAGGGATCCAGGAAAGGCTTCCTATAAAAGGTGGTGTTTGAATAGAGTCTTGAAGAAAACCAGGGATTATAAGAGGCTGAGATTATTCAAGGCTTGGGGACAACCCAGACAAAGATGGGACATGGATAGTCAGGACAAACATACGTAGGGAAATTTGACTAAACTGCAAAATATAGCAAGGATAATAAAGTATGATGAGACTGAAAAGGTAATCTGGGGCCAGGATGTGGAGCTCTTTAAATGCTAACCACAGGAGTTTATATTTGATCCTTGAGCTAATAGGAAGCAAGTGAAGCTTACTGAGGTGACAACAGTCATACTTTACAAAATCACTTTGGCAGTGCTATGATTGATGCATTAGAGCAAGAAAAGACTTGAGGCAGAGAGATGAATTAGATTGTCATTGCAGTAATCAAGGTGAGAAGTAATGATCTAGAGCAGTGCCTATTTAAGTACAGTGGTGATGAATACAGGACCTGTTGTGGAAATAGAAGGCATAAGACCTGGAAACTGATTAAAATATGGGAGGGGCAATAACTGAGGAGTCAAAGAAGACACTAAGGGAGTGAAGTTGGGTGATAGAAGGATAGTGGTACCTCTATAGTAATAGAGACGTTAGGGTGAGGCACGAGTTGGGGGTACAGGTCAGGGAGGGGGGAAAGAAGGGTGCAAGGTAATGAGTTCCATTTTGGTCATGCCAAGTTTGAGGTGCCTACAGAACACAAAGTTCAAAATGGCCAACAGGAAGTTCAAAACGAAGGACAATAGTTCCAAGATGAAGAAAGTATGGCATTGAAATGATTAACTACAGCATCAAATTAGGAAAGAAGGAGATAGTTGCTGGATTGTTGTTGCTTATCCTCTATTCCCAGAGAGGACCATGACATTTGGAAGGTGATGCCATGACTTGCAAGTGAATTGAATTTAAATGAGGCAGAGCTTGCAAAGTCACCTGTCTCACTTTCTCCTCTGCAGTCATCTGGATCCAGTAGCCAGATACAGACTGGAGATGAGGTGATGGAAAGGACTGAGGGAATACAGGGATTAGAGTTCACAGTAAGGATAAAGAATAGGTCTAGGTATAAGGAGGTATGGAAATGTTGAAAGATTAAGATCAGAGACAGAGAGATTTTAGAGTTCTTGATTATAGAAGCAGAATACTCATGTGTGATGGCAAGATCAAGGATATAACCATCCCTGTAAATGGCGGAGGTGGAATAGATCACAGGAGTTGTACAGGTTGAAGAAGTCAGAAGTTACAGTATTTGAAGTAACACATATGTTGAAGTCCCCTGATGTGAGAGCAAGAGTGGTGATGAAGGACAAAGAACCAGGCACTGAACTCAATGTCCTGGATGTCAATAGGCCAGGATCTGCACTGTGACAAATTTGAACAAAATGCACTTAAAATGAGTAGTATTTGCTGAGTAATAACATTAGAGTCTGGAAGTGAAAATAAGGAGCAAAGAATATTATAACACCCTGACTAGGTCCAGTGAGTTCAGTATGTGAGAGAAGATAAAAAGCAGTTGCTTAAAAGGATAGCCAGGGACATACTGTCACACTGGAAGAACAAAATCTCAATGAGTGCTAGAAGATAGAAGAAACAAGAGAAGAAGAAGTCTAAAATGAAAAGCAATTGGTTAAGTACAGATTGGAAATTCCAGAGAGCACGATGGAAAAGACAAACAAATCTGGAGTGGTACCATAGGAGTATCAGTATGTAAGGTTGGTTGAGGAGCATAGTAATGATGAAATGGCCAACAAGAGTTAGGGAGAGAAGAGTTTTGTTACTGGCAGTTGAGGTTTCAGTATCACTGGAATGGAGAAAGTAAAACAATGTAGAATTATGCCAGGAAATATTCCATTGGGAATGAACAGAAGCAGAGTATCAGTGAACCAAAGGCCTTCTGATGTGCCCCACGTGTCATCTGTTCCATAACTTAAAATGAGATAATATCTGCAAAGCACTTAGCACAGTATCTGGCATAGAATAAGTACTTAATGAATGTTTGGTCCTTTTCTTTCCCCTTATAATCTTAGGGCATTGCCTCAGGCACTGAAAGGTTAAGTGAGTTGCCTGTGGTCACAATGCCAGGATCTGGGACACAGAACTTAAATCAAGATCTTCATGATTGCCAGCTCTCTATCCACTACACAACACTCCCTCTGACTTCACACCATAACTCACAACAAACTCTAACTGAGTCAGTGATCTAATTTTTTTTTTTAAACAGGATAAAATGTAAGACTATTTGTCTAAAGTACAGAAAGGAAAGTGGCAGCTAGGTGCTAGAGTGGATAGAGTTCCAGGCCTGGAATCAGAAAGACATGAGTTCAAATCCAGCCTCAGACACACTAAATAGCTGTATGACCTTGAGCAAATCACTCAACCCTGTCTGCCTCAGTTTCCTCATCTACAAAATGAGGTGAAGAAGGAAATGGCAAACCACTCCAGTATCTTTACCAAGAAAACCCCGAATGGGGTCACAAAGAGTCGGACAAGATCGAAATGACAGAACAACAAAATACACAATTAAAGAAATTTGTATAATAAAAATATTAAAATATAAGAAAAACAGGGCAAAAATACTTGCAGTCATGTCAGGTAAAAAGGATCACATACAGAACCTATAAGGAAATAGTGACTCTAATGTTAATACACATTTCTCCATGGAACGGTAGTTATAAGATCAGACCCAAAAAGGGAATGTTTAGGTCATATAGTGTACAACCCCCTCATTTTGCAGAACAGAAAACTTCTGAGGTAGGGAGCTTGAGCAACTTGATCTTGGTTACATAATAAGCATTAGAAATGAAATATGAACCCAGGTTGATTGAGTCTAGAGGCAATATTCATCTTAATGTGAAGGTACAATTCACAAAAGAAGGAAATACAAATTATTTTTAAACAACACAATAAGATGCCCAGTCTTCTTAACAGTGAATTACAAATATTAAAAAAAAATCTTAATATACATCTCACAAAGTGACAAAGAGGAAAAAACGAAAAATAAAATACAATGTTGGTGGAAGTAGAAGAAACAAGCAATAAGGTATTATTGAGATTGTAAGATGGTACAAATGTTTTGAAAAGCAATGGAGGAATATGTAATAAGAATTTTAAAAAAATTAACATATCTTTCAATTCAATGAGTCCTGCTAAGACTTTAACCTCAAAAACATGCTAATATGGAAAAAAGGAGCTATCTGAACAAAGATATTCACAGCTGCACTACCTGTACCAGCAAAAAAAAAAAAAACAAAACTGGAAACAATCTACATGCTCCCCAAAGAGGACTACTGATTGAATTATGGCATACTGATGCAAGAGAAAAAGATGGTGCTATAAAAATAAATCACAAAAGGAACTATGAAAAGACCTATATGAAGTGATGCAAAGTTAAATCAGCAGAACCAGAACTATATACAAATTAGCTACAATCATTAAAACAAATTTGAAGGGAAGAAAATAAATCCCAAGGTAGCAAAGCAATATAAATCTGGAAGAAAACAGAGTAAAATAATTTTTCCATTTTAGTTTTTTGTTAATTCATTTGGTAATACTTTCATTAAATACTAAGGGTTTTGTGTAAATTTTTTCTCCTTGTAAACTTATTGATTATTTGTGTTGTTGACTGTTAAGTTCATAATATAAGAATTTTACAGATAAATTACACTAAAAATAGAATTTACATTTATACACAAGTTTCAAGTATGTGCACCTACATACATATATACATACAGAATTCACTGAAATTAAGTTTTAACCTGTGATTTAAATCATGAGTTAAATCAAGTCTACTCTCAATAAGGGTGGTGTAAAGTAGACAGGATGCGACAAGAAATATACTTGACCTACCCATAAAATATTCAGCAGAGAAACATTCATGCCCAAAAAGATCATTTCATTATTTTTAAAAGAACTAAAATAAATTGACTAAAGAGATAAAAAGGACATTCTGATATAATTCCACATACCTGTTTTTCTTCTAAAGATTGCGTAATATTAAAATATAGGAAAAGCTCAATTCTTTGAAACACAAAGAAGATTCCTGCTTGTAAATATTGTGTAACCTAAAACTCATTAATGTATATGTGGTTTTCTGATTCTCCATATATATGTATACTTAAAGTAGACATTATCACAATAGAAACTCCATTGGTTGGCAAAAATCCCACTCTGCAGGAATCCAGTATAATTGCACACAATGGAACTCCTCAGATCAATTTATCCCACCTCTGAATCATTATGTCTCTAAAAGAGGAAAGCAAATATAACGGGAAAAATTGGGTCTTAAAAATCAACACTAACTGAAATGATGATTTTAAGTCCTGCTTCCCTTACATACACAGTACTGTTTTTGCTGATATGACATTCGTTTCCATGGAAACCCTAGTCTTCAGCTGAGTTGTCGGAACTCTTCTAAGTTTTGCCTGTGGCTGCAGGCAAAGCTGCAGTTGCTACTTCCCATACCTTGAACTTTTTAACTAAAAATTGTTAATTTAAAGGTTAAGGACCTAAATGATATTTTCTAAATTATATATGAAATTAATAAGTACTTCAGCTTGCTTTGTTGTCTTTTCTAATCCTCATTCTCCTTAACTTTCCTTTTGTTTTCAGGAAAACACTATTAAAAGAAAAGGAGCCATCATCTTCAAAATGAACAGCAGCAATAACAACAAAACTAACATCACAAGGAAAACAAGTATTCCTATGTTGCTCAGGGAAAAAAAAAATGTACTTTTGGGGGAAAGGATGAAGTCACTTCAAGCATATATGGCAAGCCTTCTGAAATACTATTACTGCCAAAGGAAAAGGCTGGTTAGGTGAAGGCTATGGAGTTCATCAGTTTCACTATTAAAGGAGCTAAAAGGAAAGGGAACTTCCTTCCTTGAAATTGATGAACTGCTCTTCCAGTCTCCACAGGCAATAGCACTGCTACTAAAAAGCAGAGCCTCCAGTTGTCCAAGCAGCAGGTCAGAAATTGACAACCTCATGGCGGGATCATCAATTTCAAAGGAGACAAGTAAAAGGAGGGTAGAAGAAGGTAATGTTACTCCCTGGTCTCAGAGGCCATAGTTTTCTAATGACACACACAGATATGTCATTGTCCTTGTGTGCAAAAGAGAGATCTGACCAAGGACAATGATCTCCAAGGCTTTTTCCTTAAAAACTAAACTCTGTGAGACTAGGTTTATTCACTAAGTGAAACAATGAAAGCTGTTTAATGTACATGACACAAAGGATTTAAATTATATCTAAAAATCTTCAAATGAGAGGTATAAGCACATTAAAACAGCTTACAGACAAGCACAAAAAATTGCTGACAAATTCCTTTAAAACATAAATCAAAGCTCACAACTACATGCTGTTTTCATGCAACACTACAAGGCATCATTTGCCATACTTTCATTTGTTCCATACTACATTATACATCATATAACTTCATATAAATCTGGAAGAAGGCACAGAACAAAAGTATTCTTTTGTATGTTAGGTAAACCAAGCAGCTGGTCTTCTGAAATGATTCACTCCCAAGGCATCATATGACAATAACTGCTCTAACTTGATTCATAAAAGAAATTTAGTATTTAACCTTAAGTTAATAACTTCAAGACAGAAAGAGACAAGAGTATAGAAAATCAGCAGGTCTAAGAAAGAGAGGAAAAACTGCATGTTAATAGGAGAGAGCATAACTAGATGTTTGGATTTAACTCCCCGCAACATTTATTATGTCACTTACTTGGGACTAAGTACATTTATGTTTTTATTTATACATCTTATGTTCCCAACTAGACTATTAAGTTCTTTGAAGGCAGTAATCTAACAATAATCTAACAAAAGCCAACAAGAAGTAGGTATACAGTAAAAGTCTGATGATGATGATGATGATGACCATGATCATTATGATAAATACAATAAGAAGAGCCTAGGAAGGATGGATTATATACATATATATGTATACACACACATACATATATGTATGTATGTATGTATATGTATGTATTTGGGGAGAAAACAAAAATCTTGTGAAGGGAGCAAGACAGTAGTCTTGATATGCCACAAGAAAAAGGAGACAACGAGGAATACCAACATATATTAGAGATAATGTTCATCAACACATTAACATCTTGAGAACTGGATAATCAATATTCAAATGGAAAGGTACAACAGATCAGACTTTAACAAAATAAATTATTTTTTAAGAACAGAGGAAATTTTATACTTCAATACTGTTCAGCAAAATAAAACATAACTCATAACATATTTACATATTATGTTCCCTGTGGTGGATTTATGGGAGAATAAGGACAAGCTGCCCAGTATGAGAGAAGTATGTATATATGTACACGCAGGTGAGTTGTAGTCTACATTGTTGGAAAGAGGAGTCACTTGATAATATCATACATTTCAGAAGATGAAATATATACATTTATATGTTATATGTATGTCAGATATATGTATTCTAGAAATACATAAACATATTTAAAACAGATAAAATGGATCTCATTTTGGAGGCTTAGAAAAGTTTCAGGGCTCAACACAATCAGTATATCTTTGGCAAAAATAATGATCTCTATGGCAAATTCCTCTTTCATTTGATCTTTGCACAAGACATTGTTCAAATTCAATACACATTTATTAATCACCTACTATGTGCCCAGCACCGTGCTAAATGCTGGGATACAAAAAGAAGTAGAAAAAAAACCTAGCCCCTGCCCTCAAGAACCTTATAACATACTGGAGGAGACAACATGCAAACAAATACATACAAAGCAAGCCAGATACAAAATAATTAAGAAAAATGAAGAGAGGGGAGGCATTGGAAATAAGGGAGGGTAGGGAAAACGTCCAGTAGAAGGTAGGATTTTAGTTGAAATTTAAAAGAAGCCAGTGAGATCAACAGGCATAGTGGAGGAAGGAGAGCATCTCAGGCATAGGGGACAGCCAGAGAAAATGCCCAGAGCTGAGAGATAGGAGTGTCTTGTTGATGGAACAGCCAAGATCCAGTGTCACTGGATCTAAGAATACATGTCAGGGAGTAAGGTGTAAGAAGATTGGAAAGGTTGGAGGGAGCTTGGTATTTTGAATGCCAAATAGAGAATTTTATATTTGCTCTTGGAAGCAACAGGAAGCCACTAGAGTGTCTATCCATGAAAAATGGATAGCAAAGACATTTGACAAGACTATATCTCTGTCCTGCTCAACATTTGTAATCAGAGAGTCAAAAAAGCTACCTCTGTGGAATGATTTTAATAAATACAAAGAAGATAGATGATTAGAAAAGAGACTTTGAGACAGCACTTGCTCTAAGTAAGACCCACAATCAACCTAAAGAATCTGGCATAAATTAGCACACAAGAAAAGAAAAATAAATTACATTCATTTTCCACTCTGTGATATGCAGATGGATGAACAATTCACAGATCTGGTCCATCAGTTCATATACCTAGAGACAGACACAACAGAGAAATAATGGACTGGGTCCAGAATTGAATGCGAAAAAAGGATAATGCGCGGGATTGTTTTTGAAAAAATGTACGACTACTTTAATGACTAAGGTTTCTCTCTGAAAGTAAGACCCATCTTGTTAAGGATATTCTTCTAAGCATGCTATATGGCTGCCAACTCTGACATACTAGTCTCCAAAAAATTAGTATCATAAGTCACCGGAAGGGCAATAGTAGTTACAGTATGGTGTCATGTGTAGGCTGCCATGTATTTCCAATTTAGAATGGCAAAAGCTAAGTAGTGTTAAACGTACTATCAAAGAAATATGTGACTGTACAAGGAAGTAGGTTGATCATTTAAAATGAACAAGGATAAGCAATGGATTACCCATATACTGCTTTGGCACCCACATACTATCAGGGTCTAGATCTAGGGGAAGGAACACTTCTTAGAATACTGGGTAGATTCCCTAGAGAAGATTCACAAGAGGACACGGGGTGAAAGTGAACAGATAAAATGCCATCTTCAATTACTGGAGGTAGTATCCACATCAATGAAATAAGAAATCCAAAGCACATAGAGAATAAAATGAAAGAAAATGTTTTAACTGGGTAATAAAATCAAGCAGCTTTCTTTTATAACAGAATCTAATTCTTTTAAAAGTCAGAAATAGAGATAATCAATTGAATATTTCAACTGAGCATAAAAACTATCTACATGTTTTAGTTAGTATTATCTAACCTTAAGTCAGAGCCCACAAGTGCCTTATTTTTTCAGATTTCATAAATATTAATCTGTTACATTCTCAATATCAATGTTTTAATCATAACTTTTGTTTTACATTAAATGTGAATAATTTTAGCTCTTATAAGGCTAGGCCATAATGATAGGCAGAAGATAAATTTACAGAGAAAAAAGAAACAAAACATTTAGGCATAAAAGTAGAGACAAATAGTAAAAATTGCTTACAAAGTTCCCAAAATTGAGAAAACCCCAGGCATAATCTCTTCATCCATTTTATTCATTCAAAGATGTTACACTCAAGTTGACAACAACTTTTTAGTTCTGCCAGGAGCAAAAATTCAAGTTTCTGAGATTTGTGAGTCAAACTTAGTGAACAAATCAGCCATACTCAGTTCCTCAAATGAGGAACTCCAACAGAAAGCATGGTTGGGTCCTTCATTCTAAAAAGAAAATAAGAAGTCAACACCGGAAAGACAGAAAGATTAATGGTCAGCCACACTGTACCCAAACTCTCAGGAGAGATTAAGAGCTGCACCAGCAAAATAAAATAATTTCATCATTCTTTGTATGCTACCAGTCAAAGAATATCAAAGAAAGAATATAAATTTAGATTCAGAATTTATTGTAGTATAGAGAGATGATTAGTTCCATGAAGATTATTTTATAAAAATAGTGACTTCATTGATGTTAAATTAGATTTATAATAATAAATGGTTAGCGTCATTTATTGAGCTAGTAATATGAAAGTTTATTCTGCCCTCTCACCCCCTTTATTTTGAGGCTGGAAGTGCAGTGACCACTCACAGTTGAATTCCACACTGGCTACCATGGGAGCTCTGATTTGCTCAATTTGTCCAACCTGGACTGGTTCACCCCTCCTTAGCAGACTAATAATTTTCTGTTTCAGGAGGCTCACCATATTGGTGCTGAAATTTCTGCAGACATCTCATCACCTTGAGCCCTACAGTGGCTCAGAACTCCTGGACTTGAAATCAACGGCCTAAATTTCCCCAGCAAAAGTAATTACAAGTGTACATCACCATACCCAGAACTACTTTTTACCAGTCAAATTCTAATTAACAGATGTGAAATTATAGATGAATGTCAGCTTTGATTGTAGCCATACGTTGTTTTTTGATGTTTGAGTCTAACAACTATGGTAATTATATGTTAGTTTTCTTTTTGTTCCATTCTACAGAAAACTTGAACTTATGTAGAGTCCCCAAATGAATTTTTTTCTTATTCACTTCCAATTTTCACTTACTAATAAATTTCAAGGTTTCCTTTCAGGATCAAATGGAATATACTACTTTAAAATAGCTGCAGTAAAATGACATTTTTGAATAAGCTAATCAAAATTAGAGGTTATAAAACTTGTTTAAAATTTTATAACACCAAATTGTTAAATAGATTCAGCTTGTGACATTTTTACCTAAATTTGCTAGTGATTACAAACTGATGAGAAGCATTAATAAATCCAATAACATTTTTCTACACAGCCATTTTGAAATGTCAGCTATTGCTAATCAATAAACATTTTTGACTGGTCACAGTGGCTCACAAAGTGGTCATAATGGTTATTTTTATTGCCTTTTGCAAGGCATACTCATGCAAAACTAAACACAGGAGTACGATCCTCAATATCACTTACAAAAACAAATTACATTAGTTTATGGACAGGTGGAATTTAAAGGTGAAACACATGTGACTTTTTTTTTAATATTGACTCCAAAACTGAATAGTATCCTAACTGCACTGACATCTGTCATTCAAACATATGTTAACTAATAAACTTCTGACAAAGGACAAAACTGTTTATGCAAATTTACTAGGCGACATCTGTTTGAATGACAGATGTCCATATCTAAATACAGCTCTGGGCACTCATATTTGACTGCAAAGCACTTTCAGAATTTTTTGTTAAATTGTAAGAATTCACATAAGTAAGAATTAATACACTAATAAAAATGTTATGATCCTATTAAAATGCTAATAAAACATAATAGCCTCATTTAAAAAGGTAACAAATTATTGGAAGTTTAAGTTACGAGGTGAAATAAAATTCCCCCTTGACAAATTGGGGGCAACATCTTTATGAAAGTTTTTACTTAGCGGATTTATTTCAAAGAAATAAAAATTAGAAAAGCATTCATTTCCTTAAGGGAAAAAACACAAACTTTTTTGTAGTTAACATTATCTTCTGTGAAGATAACAATTACAATAAAAATGAGATGAAAAATGCAAGAAACAATGTATGTTTTCTTACTTTGCATCAGAAAGAACTAAAATCAGCTTCAGATAAAAAAAAATTAGTCATTTATCTGGTGGTTTTCTACACAATAGCCATTCAGGGATATGGTGGATGGTTTTTCAAGAAGTGATTAAACACAAATTAAAAGGTTCTTTGATCTCTGTATGACAGGCTGAGTTAAGGGAATCACATACCAAAATGTATGTTGACAGGTCCTGTGTAAGGTTCTCAGGTTTAGTCTAACCTACTTAAATGAAACACAGCAGGAACTTTGTCCAGGGCCTGGCTCGCTTGGCACCCTTATTGTCCTGAACAGTGGGTCATTGGCTTGTTTGTTGGGGGTAGCAGATGGTTTCATTTGTTGTGTACTCCCACTCTTCACCAAATTTTAGGTGGTTAGTTTGGCCAGAGATGAGAGGAAAGTAATACATGGTTGCACCTGTTGCTTTTACTGCAAAGAACACTAAGTCCAAAAGGAAAGACAGAGCAAGAAAAACCTGCTACATTTTAATTTCGATGCTCAACAAAACATACAAATAAGATGCCTATTGTATGAGATTATAAATTGTTTTCAATTAGTTGTCCTTTTAATTCTGATGTTATCTTTTATAATTATAATGACATTCTTTAAGTTAATTGTTCTAGATGTATTTGAAAGAAAGACAGTTGGCATAAGTATTTTTCAAACATGTGAAGGAGCCTAATGGAGATTAAAGATAAGATTTATTCAGTTATAGAAGGCAGAATTACATTCCAGGGGTATATTTAAAGGAAAACAGATTTAAGCTCAATATAAGGAAGAACAATTTTAATCAGACTTCCCATAAAGGTAGTGAGTTCCCCATCACTGGGAGGAAGTGCTTAAGCTCAGATTGGATAACCATTTGTCAGAGTTGACAACTTTTTTTTCGAACTCCAAAATTCTATGTTTCTGCATCACCTAACAAAAACTAGTTGTCTTAATACACTAACAGCTATGTGTAATAGCATTTTTCTCCCTACCTTTTATCACTCTTAATTTAACTATGTTTTATTGAAATGTTTCCTTCCTTAATTTAATGTTTTGATCTATATATTTTGTTATATTCTACATCTATTAAGTTTTGATTAGAACATTTTATTTTTTTTCTACAAAAAAAGAGGCCTCCAAACAAATAGAAACCATCCTAGGAAAAAAAAAACTTAAGAATATCAAATATATGGACCTGAAACTTTAAATTATTAATAGTGATGATATGTCTTTAAGAAATCTAAAGAAAATTACATTTTCAGAGGAACTAAGATTACAAAATAGAAGGAAGTAGAAAACCTGACCTCTTGCCAACTATTCCACAAGGATCTATAAAATGTATAAGCCAAGATTCTGATAGGGAAATCTATGAAAAAAAATCACAGTAAGTCATATTTCTAACACAAGTCAGGATAGAGAGGACAGAGTGGTGAGTGATCACTAGAAAATGAATCTGGTAGGATTTTGCCTGACCAAGCTTTTAAACCTGGACTTGAATGAAGAAGCCCTGTCTGCAACAATGAACCAGGGTAAGAAGAAGCCCAAATGGAGATCAGAGGGGCCTGACCCTGTGCAAGGAAGAGTTACAAGTGCCAACTGGTAGCTCTATTGCTCTCTATCCAAAGTGGGGTAACATATCCATGGAACACTAAAGAGAAAAGCCATATCCAGAGGCAGTGGTTTAAGGGGAGAAGCAATCACAGATCTTAGGATATGTAGTGAGCAAGGAACAAGTGAAAGAGCCATCAGTAGTACATGGCTCTGACCTCAAAAGTAGAGTGAGGTCTCAGATCCAGCCCCTACTTTAAGCTAAAGTCTACAATGCAACAGCCAGGGCATGAAGCCTAGAACAAAAGAGATCTGGCGATTCTGTTGCTCTGAACCCTCAGACTTTTCAAAGCTGCTGAGTCCAGCAAGAAGCTACTGCATGTCCAAACAAGAGCAAGCCTCACAAGTCAGGAACTTAGAGAACTCAAACCAGAAGGGCAGGTCTCACTTTGGCCTGGACAAAACTGCTTTTGGTGCACTGAGAGAGTACAGGTACCCAGACAGAAATATCCTTAATATTCTGGAATATAACACTCAATAGCCTTAGAAAGAGGTTCAAAGATGGCGGCTGGAAAGCAGGGACTTGTCTGAGCTCCCCACCAGGTCCCTCCAAAAACCTATAAAAAATGGCTCTGAACAAATTCTAGAGCTGCAGAACCCATGGAATAGCAGAGGGATTCAGGGCTCCAGCCCAGGACAGCCTGGATGGTTGCTGGGTAAAGTCTATTGCACGGAGCTGCAAGCAGAGCAGAACCCAGAGTGGGCTGTGCATGGACCAACCAAACAAGGAGCTGGGTGGAACAGGCCCTAGCGCCCTGAATCAGTGAGCTGTAGCAGTTACCAGACTTCTCAACCCACAAACACCAAAGACAACAGAGAAGGTTAGTGGGAAAAGCTGCTGGGACAGAGTGAAAGGAGTTCATGGTTCGGCCACCGCCTGGGGTTGGAGGGGGAGCACAGGAGGTGGTGCAGCAACAGAACTACAGCTGCAGGTGCTTCCTTCCCCAAGCCCACCTGGTGGGAGGAATTAAGTGGTGGATCAGAGCAGGAGTGCAGAGCCTGCTTAAGATCTGAGTCACAGTATAGGTTGGTGGTTCTTGGGGTAGGAGGAACACTGGTGTGGCAGAGCTGGCTGTGTAGAAATAGCTCTGAAAACAACAGCACAACCCCTCAAGCTTGGAACAAAGTACTCTCTACTCTACAAGAAGTCATACCCCCACGAAAAACTAAAGGGTCAAGGAGTTGTTTAGGAACATGGCCAGGCAGCAAAAATGGACTCAGATTCAGACTCACACTTTGGAGTCTTTCTTTGGTGACAAAGAAGACCAAAACATACAGCAAGAAGAAGTCAACAAAATCAAAGAGCCTACATCAAAAGCCTCCAAGAAGAACATGAACTAGTCCCAGGCCATGAAAGAGCTCAAAAAGGATCTGGAAACATAAGTTAGAGAAGTAGAGTTAAAAATGGGAAGAGAAATGAGACTGATGTGAGAAAACCATGAAAAACAATCAATGACTTGCTAAAGGAGACCCAAAAACATAATGAAGAAAATAACAGCTTAAAAACAGACTAAATCAAATGGCAAAAGAACTCCAAAAAGCCAATGAGGACAAGAATACCTTGAAAGGCAGAATTAGACAAATGGAAAAGGAGGTCCAAAAGACCACTGAAAAAAATACTACCTTAAAAATTAGATTGGAGCAAGTGGAAGCTAGTGACTTGATGAGAAATGAAGATATTATCAAACAGAACCAAAGGAATGAAAAAGTGGAAGACTATGTGAAATATCTCATTGAAAAAACCACTGACTGGGAAAATAGATCCAGGAAAGATAATTTAAAAATTATTGGACTACATGAAAGCCATGATCAAAAAAAGAGCCTAGATATCATCTTTCAAGAAATTATCAAGGAGAACTGCCCGCATATTCTAGAGCCAGAGAGTAAAATAGAAATTGAAAGAATCCACAGATCACCTCCTCAAAAAGATCCCAAAAAGAAAACTCCTAGGAATATTGTTGCCAAATTCCAGAGCTCCCAGATTAAGGAAAAAATACTGCAAGAAGCCAGAAACAAACAATTTGAGTATTGTGGAAACACAATCAGAATAACACAGGATCTAGCAGCTTCTACATTAAGGGATTGAAGGGCTTGGAATATGATATTCCAGAGGTCAATGGAGCTAGGATTAAAACCAAGAATCACCTACCCTGCAAAACTGAGTATCATGCTCCAGGCAAAATATGGACTTTCAATAAAAAAGAGGACTTTCAAGCTTTCTCGAAGAAAAGACCATAGCTGAATAGAAAATCTGACTTTCAAACACAAGAATCAAGAGAAGCATGAAAAGGTAAACAAGAGAAATCATAAGAGACTTACTAAAGTTGAACTGTTTTGTTTACATTCCTACATGGAAAGATGATGTATGTATTTCATGAGACCTTTCTCAGTATTAGGGTAACTGAAGGGAATACACATACATGTATATAGATGGAGGGCACAGGGAGAGTTGAATACGAAGGGATGATATCTAAAAAAAAAAAAAATCAAATTAAGGGATGAGAGAGGAATATACTGAGAAAGGGAGAAAGGGAGAGATAGAATGGGGTAAATTATCTCACAGAAAAGGGGCAAGACAAAGCACTTCTGTTGGGAGGGAAGAGGGAGCAGGTGAGGGAGAATGAGTGCATCTTGCTCTCACTGGATTTGACCTGAGGAGGGAATACCATACACACTCAATTGGGTATTTTACCCCACAGGAAAGAAGGAGGAAGGAGATAAAAAAGGGGGGACGATAGAAGGGAGGGCAGATAGGGGGAGGAAGTAATCAAAAGCAAACACTTTTGAAAAGGGACAGGGTCAAGAGAGTGTGACCAGAATGGCCTTTGTTTTCTTTGAGTGACTCAGTTTATCTCATTGAGCCTTGCTGGGTGCTGGGCCCCTGTTAAGGCTAACTCCGGGGAGGGCCTAGTTTACATGTCTGGGACAGCAGAGGCTTTTGGACCATGTGGGTTTGGGTCCGCCTCTGTTGGGTGTTGACCTGGTCTGCGTGGATGTGCTGCTTCTCTTCCGGGGCAGGAAGCCCAGAGACCCATGCCTGGGAGCAGAGAACTTCCTGTGTGACGATTCATGGGGCTGGCTGAGGGGAGGTGCTGACTCCAGAGCCACGCCCTATCAGGTGTTAACCTAGGGGAAGGGGCCAACTCAAGAACCAATCTGCCCTGGTCATTCAGGCGGCGCTTGATGATGTCAAAAACTCTATAAGAGGGGAGAAGACGGCTTGAAGACCCCTTTTTCCTTTTCGGTTGGAACAGCAGGGGTGGCGAGTGTGACTCTGAGCCAGCCCAAGTTCTCGGGCTGAACCTAGATGTTGGTAACTATGAATTGTATTGGGTCTGTCTGTTGATATTTGTAATTTGTTTGTATTTATTCTGAAGTTTAGGATGCTGGCTCTTTCCCCTGAACTAAATGAATGTTCTGAACTTCAGGGTGCTGGCTTTTCCCCTGAAGTAAGTGAATGAATCTGTATTTGGTCTGTCTGTTGATGCTTGTAATTTGTTTGTATTTGTTCTGAACTTCAGGGTGTTGGCTTTTTCCCCTGAACTAAATGAATGTTGTCTGTAGGCTCCCCTGAACTAACTAAATGCTGGATTAAAGAAAGCTGGTCAACCCCTTCACCATACTTTCCTTGTTTAAGAAGATAAAAAGAACCTGTCCTTTCCTGGCATGCCAGCAGCCTCCTGGGTGCTTGCTGTGGGAGGATCTCACACCCCCACAGAAGCTGCTAGCCGAATTGTTAAAACAGGGAGAAAATTGGATAAAGAGGGATAGGATAGGAAGAAGCAAAATATAGTTAGTCTTTTACAACATGAGTATTGTGGAAGGGTTTTGCATAATGATACACATGTGGCCTATGGTGAATTGCTTGCCTTCTTAGGGAGGGTGGGTGGGGAGGGAAGAGGGGAGAGAATTTGGAACTCAAAGTTTTAAAAACAGATGTTCAAAAAAAGTTTTTGCATGCAACTAGGAAATAAGATATACAGGCAATGTGGCATAAAAATCTATCTCACCCTACAAGAAAGTAAGGGAAAAGGGGATGGGGGGGAGTGGGGTGACAGAAGGGAGGGTTGACTAGGAAAAGGGGCAATCAGAATATATGCCATCTTGGAATGGGGGGAGGGTAGAAATGGGGAGAAAATCTGTAATTCAAACTCTTGTGAAAATTAATGCTGAAAACTAATAATATTAAATAAATATATAATGGGGGAAAAAAGAAAGAGGATCTAAGAGGACACAAAACAGGACCAAGTACATCTCAGACTTTCCCTGAAGAACACAGAATTTGGTCCTAAATCAAAGTCAGGAAGAAAGGCTGGAAGAATGAGGAATTTAAAAAAAAAATCATATGAAAGAGTTATTACAGTTAGTTCACTGCTGTGCTTCATTCTCGAAGATGACCAACTGATATCACTATGTTGTGAAGGTACAGCACAACTGACTGTGGTTGATTGAACCAATAAGAGTTCAGAAAGCTCTACCGCAGATAAGTCACAAATAGTGTACATGAACATTTGAGGTAGAGATGTCTTTAAATTTGTGCATCTCACATTTCTTTTGAGCTACTGCAATTCTGTTTTGCTCACAGAGCACAGCACCCTATTTGGTGGGACTGGGCAATCCTGTGCTAGTGTCTCCGAAGTCACATAATTGATTTCAAAGTTCTGCAGTGAGACCTTGAGGATGTCCTTCTATTGCTTTTTCTGACCACTAGGTAAGTGCCTGCCATGTATGAGTTGTCTATAAAATAGTCTTTTAGGCAAACATATGTTTGGTATTTGAGCAATATGGCAAGCCCACTGGAGCTGTGCTCTCTGCAGTAGAGTTTGAATGCCTGGCAGTTCAGCTCCAGAAAAGACCTCACTATCTGGTACTAGATATATGTTTTTCTGGCTGCCGTGAAAAGGAAGGCCATGAAGCTGGCATAGGTTTTGCAATCAAAACTAATCTATTCAACAAGCTTGTATGCCTAACAAAAGGAGGGAACCACACACTCATGACAATGTGATTGCCACTTGCAGGAAAGTGACATATCACCATCACCAGTGTATATGCTCCTACCATGAGAAACCTGATGAGGCCTAAGAAAAATTTTATGAAGACCTCTAGACTGCTGTCATGAATGTGCTGAAAAAGGACAAGCTTATAATTCTAGATAGCTTTAATGCAAGAGTAGGCACAGACTACCAGACATAGCAGGGAGTTCTTGGGAGGAATGGAGTCAGAAACATTAACAGTAATAGTCATTTACTACTGAAGACTCATGACTTTCTCATCACCAACACTGCCTTCTGTTTCACTACAGAGGAAAACAGCAGAGAAAGAGGAAGAGAATAAGAGATAAAATTGTCCCTGGAGCAAAATAAACTCCAATCAAAAGGGTTTAAAAAGGGGAAAAAAAAAAGGATGAGAACATGCAGTATAGCTCTGAGCAGGGAAAGAGAAGAGGGGAAAGGGGTCACAAGTAAATTGCATCAAATTTAGAGTCTTGATCCTCGCATTTCTTCTCTCTCACCACCCTTTTTTTAAAGGGGACAAGGCGCGGTGGGAGAACTCTAATCAAAACAATTCCAGAGGACTTACGATGAAACATGCTACCCTACTCCTAACAGAGAGAGCAGTGAGCTCAACTTTGTTATTCTAAGCAATGTTATTAAAAACAAAAACCTTTTGGCTTTAGCATTTTTACTAACATCAATTCATTTTGGCCTCATACTGTTATTATCAGGTCATGCCAAGTTTTGTATCTGATATATAGTTATGCATCCCTTCCTTTTTGCATATATACTTTTAAAATATGAACTCACAAGAAAACTCAATATGGAGCTTTCTCCACACATCTTGAGCCTAGGACTTTAGAGTCTATTCACAGGACCAACTTTTCACTCAAGCTTTAACATAAATTTTTGTAAAGTCTAAGATTCATTTGTAATAATGTCCAAAATTCACTTTCTATACTATTATAGACATCAAGCTAAGGTGACAACTTTCTCTCAAGATTCCCTTCACCAAACAGTTCTTCCACCTCGGTCAAAATTAATTCAAAGACTCACTTCAAAAGGAATAAAAATGGGGATCATAGACCAATGCTGAAATGCTTAGAATTTCAATAAAATATCACTAACTGATAGTCTGAGAAGTTGCCATACATGATTATTTGAACCAGGGAGAAGCAGAAGTTCACCTTCACACTACTTAGAAGGAAAGGGTTTGCTAATCAAATTAATAACAAATATTTTAGGAAGTAATATTCCAGTCACTAGCGATAATGGCAAACAATTAACTCTAACTACATACGATGCTTGCCTGCCAAAGTGAAATAAATTCTTACAAAAAAAAAAAACAGGATTACCATTGAAAGTATCTATCATTTCACTTGCAGTTGAACTGCTATCAACAGAATAGATATGTGCTTTGATAGGAGGTACCAATATAGTCTTTTGTATTTGAATTTTAAGAGTTTGTCTTTTATATTTCTCTTTATTTAAATCCTTAACTTAATTCCTTGTTTTAGTATTGTTTTTAATTACATCCTTTTATTTACACCTTTAAAGTGGTCCTATTGGGGCAGCTAGGTGGCGCAGTGAGTAGAGCACCAGTCCTGGAGTCAGAAGGACCCGAGTTCAAATGTGACCTCAGACACTTAACACACACTAGCTGTTGTGGCCCTGGGCAAGTAACTTAACCCCAATGCCCTGCCTTCCCCCCTCCAAAAAAAAAATAATGGAGTGGCCCTATTGTTAGTACCCTTTCCCTCCCTTCAAAAAACCTCTATTTTTGTTGTTAAAAGAGGGCAGGAAATTTTAAAAAGACCCTATGGTTTTCTCTATTTCAAACTAAGCACACTACTGATCAAATCACTTACTTTAATAGGAGAAAGAGGAAAGATTTCTCATTGTATTATCATTTTATATTTCCTGTGTCCTTCTGATGTACAGAAAAGCAACTTAACAATTTGCTGCATCTGAAAATACATGCTAACTTTTAATTCGATTTCAAATTACACAATAAAAACAAATGTGATTAGCAATGAATTTTAGTCCAAAAATAAATTTTAGGGTGTTTAAGTTAGATGACTAATTTAGTGATATGTCTCTTTAAAGTGAATATTTATACCTTTCCTGGATCTTAGTTTCCTTATCCGTAAAATGAACTGGTGCAAGAGCAAACATTACATATAGTGGAGAAAAGGTAAAGGTCTTTCCAATAAAATCAGGCCTTAACATACCAATTATCATCAATACTATTTAACAGTCCTAGGAATGGGACATTTTATAACAATAACATAAGGATAAGAAATTAAGGGAATAAAGAAGCAAAGTGGAAAAACTGTCACATTTGCTGACAGCATGATGATATACTTGGGAAACCCTACAGCCAGCAAAAAAAAAAAAATTGAAATGATTAAGAAATATAGCAAAGTATCAGGATATAAAATAAATTTGCATACATCATTAGAATTCCTATATAGTAACAACAAAGCCCAGCATAAAGAATTAGAAAGAGAAATTTCATTCAAAATAGTGAAGATATGAAATATTTAGGATTGTATCTACAAAGATACATGCAAGAGGTATGCAAATCAAATTATAAAACACTGCAAAAATAGACCTAAACAAAGAAATACTAATTAATCATAAGGAAGTAGAGTCAATATAAGGAAAATGACAATGTTACTTAATTTATTCATTGATGAACCAGTCAAAACACCAAAAGATAATTTTATACAGCTAGAAAAAATAACAATGAAATTCATTTGGAAAAATAAAAGGTCAAAAATCCCAAGGGTAATAATGAAAAAAAAAAGTAGAAAGGAAGAGGATCTTTAATTATTAGATTTCAAAATATGCTACAAAGGAGTAATTATTAAAAATTATTTGGCACTGGTTAAAGAAATAGAGAGGTTGATCAATGGAACAGATTAGGTATTCAATCAAGGAAATAGAGTAGCACAGTATTAAGAACAAACAAACAAAAGACCTAAGTTATTGGAGTAAGGATTCACTATTTCACAAAAAGTACTGGACAAAATGGAAAACAGTTAAGCAGAAATTGGGTACAGATCAATATCTCATGCCATATTATAAGATAAACTCTAAACGGATACATGACTTGGAAATGAAAGTTGATAACATAAGCAAATTAGAGGAACAAGGAATTACCTGTCAGATCAATGGATAGAGAAAAAGTTCATGAATAAACAAGTGATATAGAAGATCACAGAAAGTGAAACGGATTATTTTATTATATGAAAGTGAAATTTTTTTTCCATAAACAAATCCTATGTGATTGGAGGAAAATCTTTGCAATAAGTTTCTCTGATAAAAGGTATGCTATCTAAGATATAAACTGATTCAAATTATAAGACATAGAGCTATTCCCCAATTGATAAATGGTGAAAGGATCTAGACAGGTAGTTTTCAAAGGAAGAAATCCAAGCTACAGAGAATCATATCTTTAAAAATCTCTATATCACTAGAAATTAGAGAAATGCAAATTAAAACAATCTGAGGTTCTACCTCATATGCATCAGATTGGCAAAGATGACAGAAGAAGGAAATTACAGGAGTTGAAGGGGCTGTGGAAAAACAAGCACAATAATTGTTAATGAAGCTGCGATTTGTCCAGCCACTCTGGAAAGCAATTCATTAATAGACTGTGACCAAAACATTATTTAACTATGATCCTTTGGCCTATAAACCAAAGAGATCAAAGAAAAAACAAAAAGGATCCCTGTGTACAAAAATTTCATAACAGTAATTTTTCATAATAGCCAAAAACAGAAATCAAGAGGGTATTTGCCTGTTGGGAAACAGATAAAAACATGTTGTAAATTAATGTAATAGAATATTATTATGTGACGGAGCCAAGAGGGGAGCTGGAAAGCAGGGACTTGCGTGAGCTCCCCAGCAGGTGCCTCCAAAACCTATAAAATGGCTCTGAACAAATTCTAGAACTGCGAACCCACAATATATTAGAGGGAAGCAGGGCTCCAGCCCAGGACAGCCTGGATGGTCGCTGGGTGAGGTCTATGGCACATGGGCTGGAAGCGGAGGGGAGCAGAGCCCAGCGTGGCCGGCAGCAGGACCAACCAGACAAGGAGCCAGGCAGAACAGGCCCTAGCGACCTGAAACAGTGAGCTGTGGCAGTTACCAGACTTCTCAACCCACAAACACCAAAGACAACAGAGAAGGTTAGTGGAAAAGCTGCTGGGACAGAGTGAAAGGAATTCATGGTTCAGCCACCGCTGGGGTTGGGGGTGAGGGGAGGAAGGGGGAGGTGCAGTGGAGGTGGTGCAGCTACAGAACTATAGCTGCAGTTGCTTCCTGCCCCAGGCCCACCTGGTGGGAGGAATTAAGTGGCAGATCTGAGTGGGAGTGCAGAACCTGCTTAAGATCTGAGTGGAAGTCTGGGTTGGCAGTCCTTGACAGAGGAGTAGCGCTGGTGTGGCAGAGCTCGCTGTAAATAAATAGCTCTGAAATCAACAGTGCATCCCCTCAAGCTTGGAACAAAGTATTCTTTGCTCTACAAGCAGTCATACCCTGACAAAAAACTCAAGGGTCAAGTAAGTTGGCTGGGAACATGGCCAGACAGCGAAAACACACTCAGATCCAGTCTCAGACTTTGGAATCTTTCTTTGGTGACAAAGAAGATCAAAACATACAGCAAGAAGAAGTCAACAAAGTCAAAAAGCCTACATCAAAAGCCTCCAAGAAAAACATGAACTGGTCTCAGGCCATGGAAGAGCTCAAAAAGGATTTGGAAAAGCAAGTTAGAGAAGTAGAGGAAAAATTGGGAAGAGAAATGAGAATGATGCAAGAAAACCATGAAAAACAAGTCAATGACTTGCTAAAGGAGACCCAAAAACATACTGAAGAAAATACAGAAGAAAACAACACCTTAAAAAATAGACTAACTCAAACAGCAAAAGAGCTCCAAAAAGCCAATGAGGAGAAGAACGCCTTGAAAGGCAGAATTAGCCAAATGGAAAAGGAGGTCCAAAAGACCACTGAAGAAAATACTACTTTAAAAATTAGATTGGAGCAAGTGGAAGCTAGTGACTTGATGAGAAATCAAGATATTACCAAACAGAACCAAAGGAATGAAAAAGTGGAAGACTACATGAAATATCTCATTGGAAAAACCACTGACCTGGAAAATAGATCCAGGAGAGATAATTTAAAAATGATTGGACTATGTGAAAGCCATGATCAAAAAAAGAGCCTAGATATCATCTTTCAAGAAATTATCAAGGAGAACTGCCCTCATATTCTAGAGCCAGAGAGTAAAATAGAAATTGAAAGAATCCACAGATCGCCTCCTCAAAAAGATGCCAAAAAGAAAACTCCTAGGAATATTGTCACCAAATTCCAAGCTCACAGATCAAGGAGAAAATACTGCAAGCAGCCAGAAAGAAACAATTTGAGTATTGTGGAAACGCAATCAGAATAACACAAGATCTAGCAGCTTCTACATTAAAGTATCGAAGGGCTTGGAATACGATATTCCAGAGGTCAATGGAGCTAGCATTAAAACCAAGAATCACCTACCCAGCAAAACTGAGTATCATGTTCCAAGGCAAAATATGAACTTTCAATAAAACAGAGGACTTTCAAGCTTTCTCAGTGAAAAGACAAGAGCTGAATAGAAAATTTGACTTTCAAACACAAGAATCAAGAGAAGCATGAAAAGGTAAACAAGAAAGAGAAATCATAAGGGACTCACTAAAGTTGAAGTCTTTTGTTTACATTCCTACATGGCAAGATGATGTGTATGATTCATGAGACCTCAGTATTAGGGTAGCTGTGCGTGTGCATGTGTGTATCTATGTATGTATGTATGTGTGTGTATATATGTATACACACACACATATATATACATATATATGTATGTATGTATGTATACATACACACACACATATATATATACACAGACATAGACAGAGGGCACAGGGTGAGTTGAATATGAAGGGATGATATCTAAAAAAATAAAATCAAATTAAGGGATGAGAGAGGAATATATTGAGAGAGGGAGAAAGGGAGAGATAGAATGGGGTAAATTATCTCACATAAAAGTGCCAAGAAAAAGCAGTTCTGTAGGAAGGGAAGAGGGGGAAAGTGAGGGGGAATGAGTGAATCTTGCTCTCATCGGATTTGACCTGAGGAAGGAATACCATACACACTCAACTGGGTATCTTACCCCACAGGAAAGAAGGAGAAAGCAGATAAAAAAGGGGGGAACGATAGAAAGGAGGGCAGATAGGGGGAGGAGGCAATCAAAAACAAACACTTTTGAAAAGGGACAGGGTCAAGGGAGAAAACTGAATAAAGGGGGATAGGATAGGAAGGAGTGAAATATAGTTAGTCTTTCACAACATGAGTATTGTGGAAGGGTTTTACATAATGATATGCATGTGGCCTATGTTGAATAGCTTGCCTTCTTAGGGAGGGCTGGTAGGGAGGGAAGAGGGGAGAGAATTTGGAACTCAAAGTTTTAAAAACAGATGTTCAAAGACAAAAACAAGATTTTTTTTGCACGCATCTAGAAAGTAAGATACACAGGCAATGGGGTGTAGAAATTTATCTTGCCCTACAAGAAAGGAAGGGAAAAGGGGATGGGAGGGGAGTGGGTGACAGAAGGGAGGGCTGACTGGGGAATGGGGCAACCAGAATATATGCCATCTTGGAGTGGGCAGGAGGGTAGAAATGGGGAGAAAATTTGTAATTCAAACTTTTGTGAAAATCAATGCTGAAAACTAAATATAATAAACAAATTAAATAAATTTTAAAAGATAATCTTTGCTCTACATTTTTAGCGAAAGTGAAGTTTAAATATATTTTATCTCTTTACTTCATCTATTTAAATGTCTATTTTCTGTATGTTTTATGTATGTTTTGTGTACAAAATATATATGTATATATTTAATAAATAAATGTTAATTTTTAAAAAAAGAATATTATTATGCCATAAAATTGATTAAATGAGTGGTTTCAGCATAAACTGGGAAGAACTCTATGATCTGTATCAGAGGGAGATGAATAGAACCAGAATAATTTACATAATGATAATAACATCACAGAGAAAAGCAACTTTGAAAAAGATTAGAACATTAATACAATGGAAAACCAGGAGTCCAGAGTACTAAAAATGAATCAGGCCACTCACCTCATGCCAGAGAGGTGGACTAAAAATCTAGAATAAGATGCATATATTTGGGTATAACAATTGTGTGAATTTTTTTTTTTGCTAGACTATGGTTATGTACTATGAAGGTTTTGTGTTTTTTTTTCTTGTTTCCTTTTGGTGGAAATTTGTTTTGCTGGACTATTTACGTTTATTGTGAGGGTCTTATCCTTTGTTTTTGAAAGACATTGTGGACAATGAGAGAGAAAAAAACACAAGCTTACAAAAAATGTTTAAAAAAGAAAAAAAAAAGAAGCCATTGGACTATCTGGCCTCTGAGGTTTCTTCCACCTCTAAATTTATGAAAAATATGCAAAGCATCACACTGGCAATAAGTGTGTTTTTCCTAAAAATCTGTTTTTTCCAACCTTTATAACAAAGCTTATATAGGCAAAATAATCACCTCTAGATATGTGACACCTGTGAATTATAGAACATTGTCAATTAATTTTTGTGAATTACAACTTTTCTTAGTATGAACTAGATATAGATATTAATTGTAACAATAATTGTATAATTAAAGGTAATTCATGTGTATATACGTAAGAATAATGGTAATTCATTCTAATATATGAAGTATTGTCACAAAGCTCACAAAGGACTTAACTGAGTTAATTCTGAAGATTATTCTCTCAAAAATCATAAAGTCTATCCATGTAACACTGACCAAATTTTCTTCTCACAGCTTTAAACAAACATAAATATGGATGTTTCTGATTCCAATTTAACCTAGTTTCAGTTAGCAAAATAAGAAATCTAAACAATCAGATGCCTTCTTGAGCCTAAAATTGAATATAAATATCAAGATAACAAGCCTTATTTTAAAAATAAAAGGGAAATACATTCATGCTCCAGAATAATTATTTTGTTCATCTGTCTTTTAGAAAGACACAATGGATAGATTTTCTTTCTATTCTCTAAACTAAAAAACAAAAGTCCCAGTCCAGCATTATGAGAGGGCATACAGCCTGGGCATAGCCAGCTCATTTAGGGATTGCAGGAGGCAGGCAAGGCCTGAGCAAGGCAGTATCCTAGTCCACAAGTACAGAAAATATCACAACCCTAGCTTGGTTACTCCATCTATGACTGTGAATGACAAGGAACTATTAACTGCAATCCCAAGCTGGGCCTTTCCATCCAGGACCACAATCTAAAGCATAAGTGTTCTAGAACAAGACTTTTGGAATGGAAAGCACTAAGATTTCATAGCTTTTTGTAGACCTCTACTTTCACTCTGGGTCCTATTCTACGGGAGAAGGGTGATAATAAATCCAGCAATTGCATGACCAAGAAAAGCTTAAAAGAAACAATAAGGTAGGGATAATTCATCTAATATTCCTAACAGAGATTTAAGCCTTGAGCAAACCAAAGAAAACTACTAATAAAATGAATAAATGCTATGAGTTAAGAGAAGTTCAAGATTAACTGCCAGAAGAAAATAATTCCACATTGATTTTAAATATATCCAAATGGGGGGAAAAGAATGAACTGGCTACAATGATTCTAAAAGTGAATATTAAAAGAAATTAAATAAAATATAAAGTAACAGGCTAAAATGAAAATAAACTTCTTAGGGAAATACATGGAAGAATAAAGAGTTTACAACAAAAACTTGGTCTTGGTAGAAGAGAAAGGTCATATGTTCACCAGAGACTGAGGAAGAGAAATTGGGATGATATAAAGACAACAGGAGATGTAAAGAAGGGGATCATTGGGAGCTCATGGAGAATGGTCTCTATTTTCAAAGTAGGATATATTTATCTAGACAAACATTAGTTATTATGCCAGAAGCAAAAGAATACTCTAAAATATCATCTATACTAACATTGGAGGATGAAGATAATAGTAGTATTATGGCACGTAAAGTCTAAGTCACCTATAAGCATACTCATGGAATAGCAAAACATATTTTTACTGTGCATGTGTGTATATATACATACATATATTACACATTTAGTATAATATGTAATGAAATGCTAGCTGACATGAACTCTTAGACGTAGATTAAATGTTAAAAGATTAAATATTCCCATCCACGGGAAAAAATGGAAACCAGAAAGATAAAAATTCATCATTTTGAAGAAATATTTAATATTCAGTTGCAAAGTTGGCTTCCAGAGAGACGGTAATTAGAAATTTATGTTTTCTTTTCCTTTACTAAAATAGATCTGTGATTTCATTGACTCCAATGCAGATCACAACCCAGTCATGTGACTTCATGTGAAATACATGTAGTAAGCACCAACATTCAGCATTAATAATCAACATTCAAGTATATTATGCTGTTAAAATCAGAATGGTATAAATAGAAAATGTTATTAAATTGATCTTTTCTTATGCAAAAGAAAAAATATATAGAAAGATGAACTATCTGGAATGGAATATTTTATTTGCAAAACAACAAAAGTCACATTAGTTTATTTCTCTTAATGTCTCTTCTCATAAAAACCATATGACAAGTATGTCTAAGCTTTGTTAATCCATAATAATCCAATAGTGCCAACATAGTACAATACGGCATTTTTTTCAATAGATAACACCCCCAAGTTAAACACAAGAATAAGGAATTTAGAGTTGTAGATTAAAAGGCATATGAATTCAGTACTAATTCTCCAATAGCTAGTTAAAACAAGGTAAAAAAAAATAAAAATACTTAGTCATTGTTCAGGAGTTGCAGATACATGTGAATGTATTTGTTCTTGAAAGTGAACATAGGTTCAACAGATATAGGAAGCTTTTTGTGAATGCTGCTGTTATAGAAGCAGTACTCCTTTCTGTGTACAGAAGATCCAAATTTTTTCCTTCAGATATGACTTGTACTTTAGTAAAGGGCAAAAATCCCGTATCTTTTAGTCAGAAGGAATATATAAACGTTTTATGAGTTGAGCCTTCAGAAAAATGTAATGCGCACAAATCAATAGTTAGTATCAGCCTAAAAGTCCTTCAGCTATATCATTATATGCCAGAGATGGTGACATTCAGCATATAAAAAATGTTTAAGTTCTATTCTGTCATCACTTATTTTTAAAATTTAGACAGTATTCAAAAATTTTAAACATGTATGAAACATAAACATGAAATATCTGTTAGGAGTGGAAAAATATTTATATTTGTAGATTTTTCTTTGGGTTACAGTCCTTTAAAATCATATATTACAGAGCAACCACAAATGTGACAAAGAAAAAAATTTGTTTTGCAGAAGTTATAGTATAAATTAAAATAATTAGTAAATAAAAATAGCTCTCAAGTATATTACACTTAGCAGATTAAACTTCACTTTTACAGATGAGGAAACTGAGCCAGGTCAAATAACTTACCAAGGACACACAACAAAGAAAGTAGCAGGCCTATGGTCCAAACCTAGACTTTCTGTTTCCTAGTCAAAGTGATCATGCCATATCACCCTTGCTTTTAATGAATTTAAGGGTATGTATGTACGTGTGTCTGTATACATATACATGTACATGTGTATGTGTCTATATATATAATAAAGATAATGCTTAATTCATTTTGCGATCAGTAAAATAAAACTCTCCAAAATTAGTTTTTTTAATCAAAGCTGCTGGGCATGGTAGCATATATCTGTATCCCAGAAAGGTGACATGGATAGATTGCCCTGAGCTCACAAGTTCTGGAATACAGGAAGGTCAGTGCTGATTGGAAGGCCATATAAAAGTCCAGCAGCACTATGTGGCTCCTGGGGTGAGGCCCTTGGGGCACAAAGCCACCAACCTGCCTAAAGAGGATTCAAATGACCCATGTCAGCAAAAGAGAGAAGGTCAAAACCCTTGAGCCAATCAGTACAGGGACTGAGCTGGGGGTGGTCACTGAATTTCCCACCTGACCAAGGGAGGACATGGCCCAAATTCCCAACCCCTTAAAAAATTATATCAAAGCTGAGTTAAATAAGACCAAGAATGTTTACAATATTGTTTTGTTTGTAAGATCAAATAATTATGTATGTGATTTAGGAAACATCATGTAACTCCTCTCAACTGCAGGTTCCTCATCTGTAAAAGGAGAGATTTGGTTAGACAGACCCTTAAATCCAACACTGCTGGGATTGTATTACATATACAGGCACTTTTAACAAATCAATTTGGAAAAAAAAAAACAAAACTAGAAACTCGAGGATGCTGAGGTACCAGAAAATATATCAGAGGTATTTGTTAGACTTATTTTTTTCCAAACACCACAATAAACAGTATACATTGTATATAATCATTTGTACCCAATTCCTCCCTCATCATGCGAATGTTTCTATTATTGCTACAAATGATTATTTACTAACTCCCAAAACAATCTACCAAGAACTTAATGCCAAATTCATGAAGCTACATAATATTCAATATTATTCCATGTGGATTTTTAATGAATTTTTAAATGACACTAAAAAGTAAATAAAAAGGATACATGCAAACCAAGTTAAAAGCTTACATAAACAAAAAGAGTAGCTGAATAGCAAAAACAATAAAATAGAATTCTATCATTACTGTTGCTGTTAAGGCCATTCACTATTAAAAAAAAACAAGTTCTTTAAGAAGATGACAATACCTGAGGTAATTCCATTAAGAGAGAAAGCATGTCAAGTATTGCTATATAGTATTAGAAAAAAATTTTTTTTAAAATAGAAATATTTTGTTTCTTTGTATTCTGTATGAACATTCAACATTTTGTATCTATACTAAGTAGAATATCTTAATTCCTAAAAGTACTGGTGTGAAAATAATCATTTTTTAAAAATGTAACTAAAGTGTTCGGCAAACCTTAAGTTAGAAGATATATCTGTTGACCAATGCACATTGGCATTACTTTGCTGAACCGATCAATAGATATCTGCTTTAAAAAGAGACATACAAAAAAAAAACTGTACCATATTTTTTAAATGACAAGGTGAGGATTTAAACTGCCTCAATCAAGACTCAATTTTTTCTTTCTCCAGTTTTCCAGCTGTTCTCTTCAGTTAAGACTATTCATTTTAAATACATTTAATTGGATCCAATTGATCTTAGACTACATTTACACAGCCTTATCCATGTTTCTCTACCTTCGTAAGGCAACCATTTAGTAAGTAAAGGCTTAAAGCTCAGATTCAAGTTGGGCTACATAATATTTCAGAAGGCAACATTTCATTTCAAATACTCATTTTTTTTTAAAAGGCATATGGGTTTTTTTCTTTTAAATAGCTGTTCGGCCTGTAATATAGTACAGAAAATAATTGCATTTAAAAATTAAATAACTTGACAAAACTAATACTACAATGACAAATTACAATGAAAAAACTAAAACAATATGGCAGAGTATCCTAAAAACCATTTCAGGTTAGGATTTCATAACCATATAACAAAATAGTCCAAACCACTGGGACAATGTTACTAATCGTATACTTTATAAAGAAAAATTCAGATTCATTCTTATGTCACAAATGAGACAATGGGATGTATTTTCCCCAAAATGGGAAGAACCATTTTCCCTGAAAGTTTCAGTGCAAAACAACACAGAAGATTATTATGTCTCATATCATTTCCTCACATTGTGCCCACTATATTTTTCATAATATAATTTATATAGGCTTCCAGTCAATAAAAAGAAATATGGTTTTCTTTCAAACCCTTACAAAAATCTATACACAGCTCAATCACATTACACAATCTAAAGGCAACTTGAACTATCTGTAGATTATAGCATGTGAGTTGCTTTGACAATATGTTAAGGAGTCTCTTTTAGTTGTTTAAATTCTTTGGATTTTGAACATTCTCAACTCTAGTACTCATCACGTAAACTGGCATGAAAAGAACAAATCAATTAAAGCAAGCCAAATGACATATTTTTAATAAATGTTTGATTTATTTTCTTAAGGACTTACATGATGTATATTTTAAGATGAAAGAGCTTTCCCAAAATAGATTCCTTTTTAGATTCTTGGTTTTGTTATTATAAAATTAAAAATGTGATGGTATAGGTTAATACTACCAAGTAGCTCTAATAAAGTATATCCCCAAACTTTTATGTGTTGATTTACTTATGTTTTGGTACTAATATTTTTAAAAATCTAAATCAAAATAAATTGCTCTAACCCAAACCAAACATCTTTTTAATTAACCCTGTTTTCATGAAGTGAAATAAGATTTTCATAAAACATTTATCTATTGGGTTAAGAAGCAAGGAAGAGGAGGAATTAAGATATGCAAAAATACTGATAGTACAATAGGGAAAGTCATATAAGTACTGTAAAGAAAACTGAAAAAAAAGATTAACTTTATTTAGTAGCCACTTAATCAAATTCCACAAATACAAATTGCTAATAGTTTTCATTAATTGTTAGAATTTCTGAACGTTTCCATTTACTTTGGAATTAAACCATTTTTCACCAAATGATTATAACTAACATTAACATTAGTAAGAAGCAAAAAATCTATAGTCATCACAACCCACAAACTACTCTCACTTTTATTTGCAAAATTTGTAAATATGGCTAAAAACAGAACCATCTCAAGTTAGGCAATTAACTCGACATTTGCTGTATGTGGCTCAAATATTAAAGCTCTGTAATGAATCAGGCTTTGGGTTTGCAATTGTCACTAGGTTCCTTCAACTCTATTTCCAATGGAAAAATTTTAAATCCACTCAGGTGATAAAGGCTGTTAGGAGGTCCTCAGTGGAACTAAGATAATAATAGATTATAATAAGATAAGAACAGGTGACTCAACAGGTTACACTTTGACATTAACTCCTGGTTATATTTATATGTGTATGTTATATATACACTTAGCTTATTACACAGTGAACAACTTAGGTCCCAATTTTACTTTAATATATAATTACAATTTTGCCAATTCACAAATGAGAGTGTTTCTAAATCTCAAGACAATAATCTCTATTTAGTTTGTAGCTACTTGAGGCAAGGGACCATTTTTTGCCTTTCATTGTGCCCCTAATGTCAGTACAATACCCAGCATGCAAGTAAGAACTTAATAAATGCTTGTTGACAGACTTAGATTTTACTATGTACATAATTCCAAGTCACATATTTCATTTTAAAATTACTTATTTCTACGAAACTAATAACTGTTTTATAAGACTGTTTAACATCATAGAATCTTGCTAATATATTTAGATATTTATTTTTTAAGTTTCCATCAAAATGTTCATAAATCTTTCCATACCAGATAGAATGTTTATGTCATGTAACTCTTGCTTTAAGCATTCAAAGATTCTGCTGGAGAATAGCATGATCAACACTGGCCATTAGTCATGTCTCTATTAGGTGATTGTAGATTGGACTTTGGTTTGCCAATAAAGCTGCTGTGCACAGAGCATATTGCTATTTGTGATGCAGTTATTTTGCCTGATGTTTCAAAATGATACCATCATTCCAAACACACAAACAAAACAAAACAAAAAAAAAAACTTCCTCAGCTGTATCATACCAGATAAGTTATCTGATGTAGTTTCCTAGCTTTATACAGTTAGACGGTCTTGTGAAAAGTGTCCTTAAAACATTTCTGCTACATTCTTTACCTGTAATCACATCTATTCAGTTCATCACACTACTGTTGTTCATACAAACACTACTGGATCACTTCCATATATGACCTGCCTTGAGCTGAATTAAGGCAAACCACTCCTCTCATGGTGGAAAAAAAATACTAAGTAATGTGAATACTATCTTGCTATGTGACATTAAGTAACAATGATGAAACTTTTCAAGGTACATAACATAATATCAGGGGCAGTCACAAAGAAAAATAAATACTACCATCCAAAAGGCTTTCTCAGTTAGACTTGAAGTTGGGCTACACATCAGCATCACAGTCAGTTTCAGAAAGTGGAATATAATTCCCCACTGGTTTTTCTCTTTACCCAGTCTTCTTTTTTTTTTGGCTACTCATACTTTAATCCCATAGGAGTTATATATCTTCACCCAAAGTAACCTTTTTACAATTAGAGTGAAGTGAGGTGAAAGGTATGCATCAAGTCCCACAATTTCTTTCTCTAGTACATATTATATATATGTTTGTATGGCTTTCCAATATACAGGGCAGATAGGTGGTACAGTGGATAGATTGCTGGGCCTGGAGTCAGGAAGACTCATCTTCCCGAGTTCAAATCCAGCCTCAGACACATATTAGCTGTGTGACCCTGTGTAAGAGTCACTTAACCCTCTTTGCCTAAGTTCTTCATCTGTAAAAAGAACTGGAGAAGGAAATGGCAAACCACTCCAGTAACTTTACCAAAAAAAAAAAAAAAAACAACCCAAATGGGGTGATGAAGAGTTGGACATGATTGAAATGACTGAACAATAACAACTTACACTATAACATCTTGTTGACCTCTCCACCTATAGTCTCATAGCACCAACATCATCTTCTATGTCACTATTTCAAACACATCTAACTCTCCCATTGGCCTTTAGAAAATTAAGACCTTAATGGCTCTCTATCAACTAATTACAACTTCACTATCTGTGCTATCTTCTACTAAGCCATAAACAATTCTATTACACTTGTTTAAGAATGAGTATTCTTCATTCTTCCTTACCCTAAGGAATCCCAAATTCAGACAATTCCATTATTGTTTGAAATCTTCCTATAGCCTTTACATATCTCACAGTTTTATAATTCCTCTCATTTTGAATTATAACCAGGTGATTTTTTAAAAAGAATCGTGCATATCTTGATAAAAATTGTATCGTTGTCACAAATACCTGCTGTGATGTCATCATCAGCAAGATCATGCTCTTCTTCTTGGACTTTAGTTTCAGTCCCCAAGGCATCTGGACTGGCAGTTGCAGTCTGAATGGATTCTGCTGTCACTCCAGCTAAAATAAATGAGATAATAAAAACTGAGTTTAATAAAATGGAAGAATTGGGGGATGGGGGATTCCAAATCACGTGAATTTGTTTACAGCAATCAAACCATCAGAAAGGAAGATTAATATCCATTCACAGATACACAAGCCAATAAAAAATCTGCATGTATGCATACATGCACATTTTAAGAAAACTAAACTAATTTCCGCTAGAGTTGAGCATCATAAAAGAATGGGAAGATAAAGTATTATTGCGCCAATTTTGCAAATGAGGAAACTGAGGCTAAGGTTAAATGACTAATTTAGCTCTACAATTAATAAATGTTAAAGCCTGGACAGAAATACACTGCTAGCTACATTGCTAATTCCTTTCTTTTGCTAAAACAAACAAATGCTAAGATAAACCAGTTAGAAATGCCATAAGATATAAAGTCACACATTCTTATTATGTAGCAATTAATTAGCTTTAATGTAGATTACCTAAAGGAAGTTTTCTACAAAGGGGCCAAAATACAATTGCTACCTTAATCAATCAAGGAATATTTTTAAGTATCTACAATACTCAGCCCCTTTAACTGGACCCTTTGACTGCCAGGCAGGCATGGGCTCCAGACCTGCTTTGTAAATAAAGAGGTGGTTCACTCAACAAGGCTGCTCTCCCCATTTCCCACCAGCTTACAGCTTTTGGACTTCTGGGGAACTCTCCATCATGCACCTTCACTGATTACCTCCTCCCTTCAACCCCAGCTTCTCAGCTTTCTTTTATGTGCTGTCTTCCCATATTAGATAGCAAGCTCCTTGAAGGCAGGAACTATCTCTGTTTTTATTTGTACCCCCAGGGCTTAGTTGCCCAGGCTTACAATAAGTGCTTAATAAATATTTATTGACTGTTAGACCTAACTAGCACTGTGGATACAAAGACAAAATTGAAAGTGCCCCAGTTCTCAAGGAGATGACAATCTATCAGGGAATAACTATATATACAAATAAGGAGCATACCAAAAACAGACCACCACAACCATCATCCGCCCCCCAAAAAGTCTGGGAAACAATCTTCTACATGTTTAGACAGAGACAAGGGAAAGGTGGGCACAGGGATATTTCTGGCCAAGATGGATGCATAAATGGAGACAGCCTGCTCAGCTCCTCCAAAGAAAAATCTGAAATAAATATCTGATTCAAATAATAATCAAGAAATCAGATGAAGAAATATTAATTTTTTCCCATGGGTACAAGCATTTAACTCCTTACAAATTAATTAAGGACTTTTTTTTCTAAAACTCAAAAAGACATTCTCACATTACAAAGATATTAGGGCATGAGTATCTTGTTAGTTACATTAATTGGGGTGGGGATGATTTGATTCAATTTCCTTCAGCATTTCTAAGTCCAGTGGGGTGAGATTAATCCCCATGCTTTCAAATGAATTTCAGGTTTGGAAAAAATTTTAGAAAGGATGTTCCCTTGTCTTACCATGCCTCTGTCCTTTATCCCTAAAAAGTCACAAATTGGCAAAGGAAATGGAGGTAAAAGGATAGGATACACACATTACTAGATAATAAGCTATGTCCACATCAAGGCACAGGATTTTTAAAATTAATGGTAATTCATTGAAATATAAGTTCAAAACTCAGATTCATAACTCAATTTAACTAGTAAAAGCATTAACAAGAACTTGAGTACAATTAAGTGACATTGATAAAAAAGCTCCCTTTTCTCTCCCCCTCATATCACAACGCTCAGCTATCTTCTGCTACTCTCTCACTCTTCACCAACGTCTCCAACAACGAGGTGGCCCTTCTCCTTGCTGAAGCAAAGGTCTTTACATACGTACAAGTGATCCCATTCCATTCCATTTTCTCTAGCAGAGTGGCCCCTTTATGATCCTTGTACAGAAAGCCTTTCTTAATCCCTGTTCATTACAATGTCTTCCCTCTGTTGATAGATTTTGGGACTTGAAGGAAGCCAGAAAAGCCAAGAAGTAAAAGGGAGAGCATTCCAGGTATGGAGGATAGCCAGAGTAAATGCCCAGATGCTGGATGGAGTGTTTTGTTCATGAGACAGTAAGAAGGCCACTGTCACTGATCACAGTGTACAGGTGGGGCAGAGTGTGGGCAAGATGTTGAGAAAATTGGAAAGGGAGGGAGGGTCAGTTTTTCCTGACACAACTGACCAATAAAAAAAATCACCCCCAAAAAGGGTCTTTAAACACCAAACAAGATTTTGTATTTGATCCTGGAGGTGATGGGGAGCTACTGAAATTTGAGTAGGAAAGTGTACTTTAGGATTACTGGGTTCTTAAAGTTTGATTTAATTTAACCTTTTTCTCAGCACTTATGGTTATAAAGTTACTAAAGTCACTGTGAGTTACTAAGGCTTACCATACTCTATCTTAAGTATTGGGTATGTCTCTGATTTCAAATTAGGTATGCTCCACTTTGAGTTTAAAGGAATCATAGAGAAGGATGTAAATCCCAAAAGGGCAGCTCCCTTTTTCTAAACTACCACCCAAAACTTCCTTAATTTGTCCACAAGCAGGGAAGAAATGCAAGGTACAAATAAGCCCAGAATCACAAAAATTTTTGGCTTAGAACTTGAAATTCTATGTCTCAAATGTAACTTTCTTGCTGGCCTACCTACAATTTAATATCTGTTTGGTTCTCAAAGGCTTTCACTTCATATATTAATTTAAAGATTTAGGTTGTTAGAGATGGAAGGAATAAATATATACCCAACATTCACATCATTATTGCAAAAATAACAATGAAGGGAGAAGGGAAGAGAAGGGATTAAGCATTTATAGAGCCCCTACTAAGTGTCAGGCGCTGTGTTAAGTGCTTTGACAAATATTAACTCATTTGATCTTCACAATAAGGAAACTGAGGCAAACAAGCTAAATGACTTGCTTGGGGTCACTCAGACAGTAAACATATCTGAGGCCACATTTGAACCCAAGTCCTCCTGACTCCAGTTCCAGAGCTCTATTCACTTTGCCACCAGCTGCAACAACAGCGACAACAATGAAAGGCATGAACTGTGGCCAGTGATCATTATAGGCAATTATTACAGTGACTATTCACACCACAACCACTCTTCCAGCCTTCTAGCTTCATAACCAGAGCACTATCCTCAACACCTCACTTTCCCTCACATAATACATCTCATCACTTGCCAAATCTTACCCTTTCTACCTCTCTAACATCTCTCATATCTGTCCTTCTCTCTTCATTTACACAGTTACCACCTTAGTTTAGGTCAAGGATGGGGAACCTGAAGCCTTGAGGCCACACATGGCCCTCTAGGTCCTCAAGTGCAGCCCTTTGACTGAATTCAAGTTTTACAGAACAAATCCCCTTAATAAAAGGATTTGTTCTGTAAAACTTGGACTCAGTCAGAAGGCTGCACCCAACGACCTAGAAGGCCACATGTGGCCTCAAGGCCACAGGTTCCCTACTCCTGCTTTAGGTTTTCCTTACTCTTCATTTGGACTATTGTAATGGTCTTCTAATTGGTCTCACTTCCTCAACTCTCTCCCTACTCCAATCTACTCTGAATTACACAACTGTTATAGTAATTTTCCTTAAGTATGAATCTGGCTGTGTCACCTACTCAGAGAAGGATAAGAGGGAGGGAGGGAGGGAGAAGAGGAGGAAGGGAGGAAAGAAGAAAGGGCACTACCTATACACCAGGAACTGTACTAAGTACTAGAGATACAAAGACAAGCTAAAAGAAAGACAAAGCTTACACCCTAATGAGGGAAGAAAACACAAAATGGACTGGGGGTGGGGAGGGAGGGAGGGATTTGTCTAAGGCACATGGTTTTAAAGCCTGGAAGTGAGGATCAGAGCCAAAAGGTTAATGAATGCTGGCTAGCTTAGGCCTCTCCACAGAATTTAAGTTCCACGAGGAACTCACCACAGCGAAAAGGGGCCTGGAAGAAGGATATTTCAGGGTAAGAAGGCTACAAAGATGGTTGGATAATCCAGGGTGAGGAGCCCCTCCCCAGGTCTTCAAGGAAATTTCAGGGAAGTTAAGGAATGATTTGGAAGTTGGGAAGTCAGGAACAGAGTCCATTTCTACACTCTATGACACAGGCAAACTGACTTACTTTCTGTTCCCAACCATGGCATTCCATCTCCCATAACCTTCATACCTAGAATGTGCCCTCTCCTTACCTCAGGCTCAGAGATTCCCCTACTTCCTTCAAATTTCAGCTTAAGCACCAACTTCTACATGAACTTTTTCTGATTCACCCAACTCATACTATCCTTTCTATCTTCTATTTAACTACAGGGCATTTATTTTGTTTATCTATATAGTCAGTATTTCCTGATATATGTAAATGTTGTCTCCCTCAATAAAATTTCTTGAGAATAGGAATTTTTTTTTGTTTTTTCGTATTTGTATATCTAATATCAAACATAGTGTTTGGCCCACAGTAGGCCCTTAATGCTTACTGTTTGATTAATTTTTCATTTGAAGCCATAGAAGCTTGTGACTATGAAGCAAAGTTACGAACAACTGTCTGAAAAGAATGACTGTAAGCCAAATGATACTCTGTATGTACTTAGTAAGCATGCAAGGAGAAACGATTAAATATAAATCTGTCATCACTTAAAAATTCTTTTCATCTCACATAAACTAGCATCATTGTCAAACGCAAAAAAACAACTATAAAAGTATCTTTCCCTCACATCCAAACAAAAGAAAATATAAGTTCAAAACCTTGTGATTTCAAATGAAATTTTCTAGAAAATGAAATTCAAACATCCGTTTCCTGTTTCATTTCAATTCTGCTTTACAACTTTGTCTCACAATGTGGTTGAAGAGTTACCAAGAATACAAAATTTTCTCAGAATATGTATATTTCCTGTAGTATATACAGTCATTGTATTTTTAAAAGGAAGAAGAATGCAAAGTTTCTGTCCACTATATACTCTACTATAATTAACTGAGAGCCATATTATCAGAGGTAAAAAAAAAAACAACAGATCTCCAAATCTAAATAATAAAGTATTTGTCACTCCTAAGGTTGTTGACCCAAATTGAGAGACTGAAAGGATAAAATGAAAGGTAATGAGAAGAAACTAGAGTAGGGCACAAAAGTGAACCAATAACAATTACTAGCACGATTTCACAAAATGGGTTAGTAAGAAAGTAGTGGTAATCTTCTAAATAAATACTTTACTATGCACATTTTTAAGGTTTATGTTTTTATAAGATAAACAAGCTATCAAAATAATTTCATACAGTATTCTTTGACCAAGACACATTTGCCAGAATGTTTACTAAATAATCTGCAGACATAACTAACCAATTTATCCTACAAATGTTCAAGTAATTACATAGATAATGTAAATGAGCAGGGCCAGTTCTCAAGCACTGACAGAGCAGTAGACTAATCTGTATGACCTGAAGGCCTGTTCTGAAATATTTGCTTCACTGACCAGAGGAAAATATTAATAAAATGAAAAATACTGTATAAGATGCAGAAAAATACTCATCTTATAAAACAATTGATGTAATAATAAATTTATTGATAGTACTTTAAATTTAATCTTTGAATTCACTGTTGCTCTACCTCTCCCCACTAGAACCTCCAGAATCTGTGCCCCTATTCCCAGAGAAAGTTAATCTACTCATTTTTTGGAACTGGGGTTGAGCTGTTTTGATTGGTGACTGAATGAATGCAAAATCACCTATTGCAGGGGGCAGAGCCAAGATGGCGGCTGGAAAGCAGGGACTTGCGTGAGCTCCCCACCACATCCCTCCAAAAACCTATAAAAAATGGCTCTGAACAAACTCTAGAACTGCAGAACCCACAAAATAGCAGAGGGAAGCAGGGATCCAGCCCAGGACAGCCTGGATGGTCACTGGATGAGGTCTATTGCGCATGGAGCAGAGGGGAGCAGAGCTCAGCGTGGGCGGTAGCAGGACCAACCAGACAGGGAGCCAGGCAGAACAGGCCCTAGCACCCTGAATCAGTGAGCTGTGGCAGTTACTAGACTTCTCAACCCACAAACACCAAAGACAACAGAGAAGGTTAGTGGGAAAAGCTGCGGGGAACAGAGTTCGTGGTTCGGCCACCGCCCCAGCGCCAGCAGGGAAGATGCAGCTACAGAACTACAGCTGCAGTTACTTCCGGCCCCAGGCCCACGTGGTGGGAGGAATTAAGTGGCGGATCAGAGCAGGAGTGCAGAGACTGCTTAGGAAGTCCATGGATCTGAATCCACTCAAAACCCTACCTCCTGAGTCCCTACCTATAACTTCAACCAGAGAACATAATTAGCTCAAAGCAAAGACATTTAATGAAACAGCAGAATGAGGAAAGTTACAATAAAACATTCCCTGGGGCGCACTCTCCCATAAATACACAGGTCGTTAATGGAGAGGGAGGGTACACATAGTGATCACAAATAAGGATTCACATATAGGGATCATATGTGGCATATCTACAGATAGGCAACTCAGCACCCAACTCTGAAGGACCATTTATTTATGTCAGGTCCAGGCTGGTGGTTCTTGAGAAAGGAGGAGTGCTGGGGTGAAATAGCTGGCTGTATAGAAATAACTCTGAAATCAACAGCAAATCCCCTCAAGCTTGGAACAAAGTACTCTTTGCTCTACAAACAGTCATACCCTGACAAAAAACTCAAGGGTCAAGTAAGTTGGCTGGGAACATGGCCAGGCAGCGAAAACACACTCAGATCCAGTCTCAGACTTTGGAATCTTTCTTTGGTGACAAAGAAGACTAAAACATACAGCCTAAAGAAGTCAACAAAGTCAAAGAGCCTACATCAAAAGCCTCCAAGAAAAACATGAACTGGTCTCAGGCCATGGAAGAGCTCAAAAAAGATTTGGAAAAGCAAGTTAGAGAAGTAGGGGAAAAATTGGGAAGAGAAATGAGAATGATGCAAGAAAACCATGAAAAATAAGTCAATGACTTGCTAAAGGAGACCCAAAAAGAATATTGAAGAAAACAACACTTTAAAAAATAGACCAACTCAAATGGCAAAAGAGCTGCCTTGAAAGGCAGAATTAGCCAAATGGAAAAGGAGGTCCAAAAGACCACTGAAGAAAATACTACCTTAAAAATTAGATTGGAGCAAGTGCAAACTACTGACTTGATGAGAAATCAAGATATTATAAAACAGAACCAAAGGAATGAAAAAGTGGAAGACAATGTGAAATATCTCATTGGAAAAACCACTGACCTGGAAAATAGATCCAGGAGAGATAATTTAAAAATGATTGGACTATGTGAAAGCCATGATCAAAAAAAGAGCCTAGATATCATCTTTCAAGAAATTATCAAGAACTGCCCTCATATTCTAGAGCCAGAGAGTAAAACAGAAATTGAAAGAATCCACAGATCGCCTCCTCAAATAGATCCCAAAAATCAAACTCCTAGGAACATTGTCACCAAATTCCAGAGCTCCCAGGTCAAGAACAAAATACTGCAAGCAGCCAGAAAGAAACAATTTGAGTATTGTGGAAAAACAATCAGGATAACACAGGATCTGGGAGCTTCCACATTAAGGGATCGAAGGGCTTGGAATACAATATTCCAGGTCAATGGAGCTAGGATTAAAACCAAGAATCACCTACCCAGCAAAACTGAGTATCATGCTCCAAGGCAAAATATGGACTTTCAATAAAATAGAGGACTTTCAAGCTTTCTCAGCAAAAAGACCAGAGCTGAACAGAAAATCTGACTTTCAAACACAAGAATCAAGAGAAGCATGAAAAGGTAAACAAGAAAGAGAAATCATAAGGGACTTACTAAAGTTGAACTGTTTTGGTTACATTCTTACATGGAAAGATGATGTGTATGATTCATGAGACCTCAATATCATAGTAGCTGAAAAGAATATGCATATATATATGTGTGTGTGTGTGTGTGTGTGTGTTTGTGTGTGTGTGTATATATATGTATACACATATACATATATACAGAGGGCACAGGGTGAGTTGAATATGAAGTGATGATATCTAAAAAAATGAAATTAAGGGATAAGAGAGGAATATATTGAGAGAGGGAGAAAGGGAGAGATAGAATGGAGTAAATTATCTCGCAGAAAAGGGGCAAGAAAAAGCGGTTTCTCTAGGAAGGGAAGAGGGGGCAGGTGAGGGGGAATGAGTAAATCTTGCTCTCATCAGATTTGACCTGAGGAAGGAATACCATACACACTCAATTGGGTATCTTACCCCACAGGAAAGAAGAAGAAAGAAGATAAAAAAGGGGGGATCATAGAAGGGAGGGCAGATAGGGGCAGGAAGTAATCAAAAGCAAATACTTTTGAAAAGGGACAGGGTCAAGGGAGAAAATTGGATAAAGAGGGACAGGATAGGAAGGAGCAAAATATAGTTAGTCTTTCACAACATGAGTATTGTGGAAGGGTTTTACATAATGATATGCATGTGGCCTATGTTGAATTGTTTGCCTTCTTAGGGAGGGTGGGTGGGGAGAGAAGAGGGGAGAGAATTTGGACCTCAAAGTTTTAAAAAAAGACATTCAAAAACAACAACAGCAAAAAAAGTTTTTGCATGCAACTAGGAAATAAGATACACAGGCAATAGGGCATAGAAATTTATCTTGCCCTACAAGAGAAGAAGGGAAAGGGGGATGGGAGGGGAGTGGGGTGACAGATGGGAGGGCTGACTGGGGAACGGGGCAACCAGAATATATGCCATCTTGGAGTGGGCGAGAGGGTAGAAATGGGGAGAAAATTTGTAATTCAAACTTGTGAAAATCAATGCTGAAAACTAAATATATTAAATAAATTAAATTAAAAAAAAAAAACAATTTAAGTGGAAAGAGGAAAAAAAAATCACCTATTGCACTATACGCCCTCTATCACATCCCATCCAGCCATCTACTTAGACAAAGTTAGTTCATCTTGCCATATGCTTTGTTGCCACACAACAATAACCCCTTCTCCCACTGCCACCTCTTCCTCTGGATACAGTAATAAATAGCTTCTGGGAAAGGATACACGTGAAAACAGCACATCAACTGGCAGTCCTTTGGATTAATTCACCAATCCTGTGAATCCCCAGACCAAAACTTATTTCACCGACCATCACTCCCCTATAAGAATGTAACCTTCACCACAAGAGGATCACTGATATCTCTTAACCATGGAGACCTGATAGGAACCAAGGAGAGGCAACTTTAGATGGAGTGGATATTCAACAATAAAGGACCTATTTCTGGAGGTAAAGGGGAAGGATTATTGGCAAGAAGCCAAATAAGAAAAGATAAAAATTAGGTTGAAAATTAAAAATTCTCAAGGAAGGATTCAATAAAACTAACAAGTAGGAAATTTAGATTAAACAAGTGCAACTCTAAAAGAATAGGTTCCCTAAAGAAGAGACTGAAAGACTTGGAATGCAATAATGCCACAGTGTAATTCAAATTATTTGAATAAAGTGGAAAAACAGTATGACTGGAAGAATACATGAGACTTCTACAAATCAAAGACATTGCATTTAAAGCTAGGCTATAAGGAGATAAATAAAGAATTCTAGGTATTACAGAAAAAGAATGGAAAAGTCAGAATGCCACACTTAAGGAAAATTTGCTTAAGAAACATTAAAAGGTAGCAAAGAATAAATCAGGAAAATCTATAGAACGGTGATGGACACTTTTATTTAAAAGTTGTTTTATAGTTGAGAAATGATGAAGGGTTAAACTAGTGTGCTATCCGTATTCATGGAGAGAAGAAGATAGACATGAGAGATGTTGAGTGGGTATAATTTTTTTGGCAATTGGATTTGCATGTTGATAATGAAAAGTCAAGGAAGAATCTAAGATTATAATCCTCAGTGACTGGGAACATAGCAGTGGAAAGAAGCAGGGGGAGGGAAAGGATTCATTTCTGTTTTGTGGCATCAAGGTTGAAATATCTACAGGAAATTCAGTTCAGAAGATTAAATTGATTCTGTATCATTTCTTATTGATCCTATTTACAATTTTTAAAAAAATAAAGTTGTGATAAAATGTGAGAATTATAATGTTAAAAATTAAATATTGTAAGGAATCAAGGAAAAATCCTTTCACATACAAAATAAATTAATCCGAATAAAGTAAGACTACTTCTCATTTGTGAGAATCAATTGAAAATTAGAACAATATACCAAAAAGCAAGGTGAAAGTTCAGTTCATACCTCAAAATGACATCTTGCAAAAGTGAAATGAACCACCAGTGAAAATAATTGTATTTTCACTAGTCACACATTTAAGCAGAGATGAGAGGATGGATGGATGGATGGATGGAAGGGAGGGAGGGAGGGAGGCTGGGAGGCAGGGAGTGAAGAAAGGGAAAGAAGGGAAGGAAGGGAAGGGACAGAGGGGGAAAAGAGGCTTCATTTGGCATTTTGGACATTTATTCCTAGGCTCCAAAGTCAAACCATGCCACTTCAACTCAGCCTTCATCTCAACCTCTACCCCACTGGAAATCTGGACACTACCCAAAGAACCACCCAGGGTTTTTACAGATGAACTTATTTTAATAAGAACCAAGCCTTGGCCTCATTTCTTAGCCAGGTGCTCAAATCTTTGCCACTTTAATCAGCCTTCATTCCAATTCCTCCATGTTGAAAACTTGAACTCTACCCTAAGAACCATTATGGCACTGAAAGGTGAGCTTTAGCCTTATCTTGTCCAGGAACAAGCCTTCAACTCACTTCCCAGTTACCACCTTCCCTGGCACATATTAAGTGCTATGCATATGTTAGCCATTATTAATAACACGCCTTACCTCTGCCTTCATTCTCGAAGAGGACCATGACATCAAGGACATGATGACATGACTTGCAGTTGACTTTGACTTGAGTGAGGCAGGGCTGTGCAAGGTCACCAGCCTCACTTTCTTCTCCAGAGCCATCTGGTTCCAGTGGCCAGATTTTGATCAAGAGCACTGGAAATGCCCCGAGATGTGGTGGGAGACCTTGGCGCTTTTGAGTTAAGGTCTTTTCAGGTTCCCACTTTGAGTGAGGCAACCTATGAGCAGTCTGAGCTGCCTGAATGGGGACCCAGCTGACCAGTTCCATTTGGTCAACCCAGCTCATCCCATCCTCTCTTCTCCTCTCCTTTCTTCTCCCCTCTTCTCCCACCTGAGGGTGTTCTGCCCAAAGGATGGTAAATCTTGATGGCCTAAAGCTACCTAGTTAACTTGGGGTTTACTGGCTAGATTTTCTTCTCAAAGACCAAAGACCCAATTCACTCTGGATCTCATGAATTGGACAATAAGTCCCTGCACAAGTACCACTTAATGGTTATTTTGGGGGCTCTCCTGGCTCAGAGTGAATGTAAATAGTAACTGTTTCTATTTTGCCAGAAACCTTGAGGGTCTTCAACTTCCAGTTTGATTTTTTCTTTTTTTATTAAAGGGGTCATCCCTTGACTCACTTCTTAAAGAGGCCTATTCACTGAATCAGCATTACCTAACTCTAAGGGAGTACATGAGAAGGCCTTAGCCTAAAAGAGCCAGGGTTTCGCATTGCATCCTGGATCATCTCCAGTCCTCCTGATCGATATCTGGCCACTAGACCCAGATGGCTCTGGAGAAGAAAGTGAGGCTGGTGACTTTGCACAGCCCTCCCTCCCTCAAATCAAATTCAATTGCAAGTCATGTCATCATCTCCCTGATGTCATGGTCCTCTCTTTGAGAATGAAGGACAAACCACAAATTCTGCCTGGCTCCCTCACTTTAAAATCCCACCCCCTTTCCAACTTTGCTTTATGTGTTGCCTTCCCCCACTAGAATATAAATTCCCTCAGGAAAGGGACTGTCTTATTTGCTGGATTTGTATTCTTAGCACTTAGTACAGTTCCTAGCACACAATAAGTACATATCTATTTCGGGAGGACATCATCTCTGGGCAAATGCCCTAATACTCTTCTCACTAAGCGGGAGGGTAAACATTGGCTAAACATTTCAGAAAAGGAGGACATGGGTCCACAAAGAACGTTACATATCAGATAATCCTAATACTTCATAATAAAGCAGGAAGAACAAGGTAATAAACTTTGAGGCTTAATGAGAAAGAATGGATATGGTCTAGAAAATCCACTGTAGAGAATGTCTTACAACAAGAGCTAAATTTAATAAAATACTGTCATGTCACAATCAAGGCCTGGTCTGTGTTGATACACTCAGTACAGCTATCTGACTGTAACTAGGATATGTGAAGTGCCAATCATTTGCCAAACCATTCTTATGATCTCCAATTGTCAATCTGAAAATGCACAGTACATACATAATTAAATACATTTATAATCAAATTCTAATAATAAGAGGACCACTTTAATTTTGAACTCATGATCTAGGATCCTATGGATAAAGATTTCTAAATTCATAATTTGCTACTCCTAAAAATGTTATCTCTGATTTGAGGAGCAGACATTCTGTTACAGAATAAAAATCATACAGTAGCCAATTTTTTGGAAACACCTTGGTGACTTTCTACTTTTATTTCCTGTTGTATTTTATATATGACTCTTTTGGCATAAGGATAAATGTAGCAGGCAAAGAATGTAGCACTGACAGCTCTATCACTAAGAACTGATAACGTTCTAGCTTCAATAACTTATAAAACCAAGTTAAATAAACAAGTAATTATTTTAATTATTGGGGAAAATATTCAAATCATGTGACCTTCACCTCTAAAATATAAGAAAAGGGTGAGGAAAAATGAAGTAGAAATATGCAAGACAAGATAAAAATAGAATTGGCATTATTAAGGAGAATAAAGGAACAGTCTACTGGAAGAGCTCTAAGTTAAAAGTGAAATCTAATTTTCTGCCAGCTCTTTAATGCAGATAAAACATTTTGCTTCTTTGACTGACAGATTTATCATCAAGATTTTAATAAAAGCCATTTTTGAAAAGTCTTTGCCCTCAAGGAACTTATAGGTCACTAAGGAGAAACAATGTGTACACATTGTAACACAAAAACAAAGCATACAAAATAAATAATAAGTAATTTTGATCAGGGTGGGAGGAAGAAGCAGCTAGAGGAAACCATAACACTTAAGTTATTCTTTGTAGGGAAGTCAGAATGCTAAGAGTCAGAAGAGAGAACACAGGGCATTATGAGCAGAAGGGAAAACTGGTCCAAAAATGGCATGCTTTGAACAAGGACTAACAAGAAAGTTAATGTGGACAACAGAGTTTGAAAAGGAATAATGGACGATAAACTTGAGGAGGAAGGTTGAAAAAAGATTATGAAAGATTTTAAATACCTTAGTGGTATGTATTCTATCTTAGGAGCAATAGCATGGAGATGATAATTGAATACATGGGAACCGATGAGATCACCAAACGAAACACGATAGAATGACAAGAAAAGAGAGCACAGGACAGGTCCCTGTAGGACAATCACATTCAGCAGATGTGACCTAAATGAAGATGCAGTAAAGGAGATTGAGAAGGGGAAGTCAGATAAGTAGGAGGAGAACAAGGAAAAAGTAGTGTCACAAAAACTTAGAAGAGAATATCAAGGAAAAACAGGTGATCAACAGAATCAAAGGCTACAGAAAAGTCAAGAGGGATGAGGACTGATAAAAGGCCATTATATTTGGCAATCAAGAAGCTGTTAACTTTGAAGTTAGGAGTTTCAGTTAAGTGATGAGGTTGGAAGCCACCTGTTAAAAGCTAGATTTGAAGCCAGGATCTTCTTGTTTTCTAGCACAGTCTTCTATCTATTATGCTACTCTCTGTCTCCTTATCCTATACAACACTTGACATTTCCAGATGGTCATCTGTCCAGTACTAACTAGGCCTGACTCTGCTTGGATTCCAATAAAAGATAACATAGAGTATGCTATATAGCACAGAGTATCTTGTAACTCCACTATTTTTTTCTGCATTATTTTTTTCTAGAATCAAAACAGATTTTGACTCACTGGAACCCCCTTCAGGTTTTAAGCTGCCACTATTTCTCCTTGCTTATAGGCGCTTACCAAAACCCAGATATCCTGCAGGAAAAAGGACACAGGGTTATCCTCACTCCATACCTTCTTCTTCTCTCTGATAACAAATCTGCCTAGTAAGCCTTTAATGGCGATTTGCTATGAAACAATGCTGGGAGGCAGAAGTGGGGGGGGGGGATTGTGGGGGGGAGAACAGTGGAGTGATGGAGAAATTCATATTCAAAATGAACAAATGTTAACTACATTAACTCCACAATATATAAAGGTTTCACCAGTCTGATCTGGCATTTATTTACCTTTTGAATTGAATGAACATTTGCTTTCATGGGACAAATTGGTTGCATTTATTAGACAACAGATATAAATACACTTTATACAAAGGGTACTACTACATAATAATACAAAAGCATTACTGAACAGAAGTGAAACTCAAATACCTGTAGAGTCCCATTGCCCCCAAAGAAATCGAAATGAGTTGGTCATTATGTCAATAAACAATAAGATTTCCCAAGTCAAGTTTTATAACTTGGGAAAGAAGCAAACAGAAAACAGAGATGGAATAGAGAAGGATTACAGTTACTAGAGCCATGGAAAAACACTGTTATCTAAGAATCCAAAGGAATCTCTTTGTTGTTGTCATTTTCAGTAGCATCCAACTCTTCATTACACCAATTTTGGTTTTCTTGGCAAAGATACTAGAGTGGTTTGCCATTTCCTTCTCCAGCTCATTTTATACAAGAGGAAACTGAGGCAAATAGAGTTAAGTGACTTGCCCAAGGTCACACAGCTAGCAAATGTTTGAGGCTGGATTTGAACTCACAAAGATGAGTCTTCCTGGTACTTCAGGTCAAGTACTGTACCCACTGCACCACCTGGATGCTCCAAAAGAACCTCAATGATCATCTAATCTAATATGGCAATAGGACAGCATGAGCCAGGATGGGGCTAGAAGCAGAGATGAGAGAAAAGTATGGAAAAGTGCAATGAAAGTGCTCAGGGCTCTCCAATTTAGACATATCCTCTATATAAAAGGTCACTTGTGATTTTAAGCAACCTGGAAATATGAGTCCTTGCATATATGTAACTGTCGATTTGAAACACATTAATCCTGATTAACAATATTTAAAATATTCCTTCTTTAAATGGTTTCGTAGAGTCAAAATTTAGGAAAAGAAATCTGAAAACTAATTCAATAAGATAAAGATATCTCTCTGTAAATATTCCAATATAGTTCTCTTAAACATATTGAGACTGCAGATTATTTTTGTAGATATTTAACTTTATAATGGTTGATAATCTGAGTAGTATTAAATGATGTTAATTACCCAACAATTCTATGTTCTGAAATGACTCCAATTATACCTAATATACTTATGATAAAAATGCTATAGTTTAGCACGGCACTGCAATATGGAACAACATTTACATTCGTTACATTTTTATATTTTATTTCAATACTAGATGAAAATCACAAAAAAACTGACTTGAATTTATTTATCCCACAAGGAATAACTTGACAGGACTTCATAAAGAGGAAAATGTGCTGGCAGAATATTTATAAACATGAACAAAGAAATTATGTTTCTCGTTCTCATAGTAATATAGATTTCCACTGATATTGAAAAAACAGATCCAAATTTAAAGAACAGAAGGTAATTTCTTTCATGTGTTTCGCAGGACTGTAGTTTTCGGTGGTCCAATTAAAGCACAATAGAGGCAACAATTTGATATGAACATTTACTTGAATAAATTGGAATTTAACAATATAGAAGCTAGAGTGTGTTGAGCATCTATAGTTTATTTTCAGACAGAAGGTTTAAATTTATTGGAAGCAGATCTCTGCAGTGACTGACCAACACTGCCCTACATTCCCTGCAATCCTTATGACAGACAGACTGCCTGCCTCACATTAATTCACTTCACACCACTTCTATCGATCCACAGCCGGTTCCCTAGTCTCTTTGCACACATTGCCTGTCTGGCTGCCTACATCCACATCAGCACATACACACAAAGGCCAGAGAAAGATAACCTTTTGCTTTCCATTAAAGACACAGTATCCATTTTTTCCATCTGTAGTAACATCAGAAGTATAAAATATACTAGTACAGATGTTGCCTGGTAGAAAAATCTTCCTCTAAGAAATTTAATAACAATCTATCATTCAATCTATAAAGATTCCTATTGCAATATATTTAAAAGCAAAGTTACTTTATCCAAGACAACAAAGAAATTAAGGAAATTAAAGGCATACATAAAAATATCAGCAAAATACACCATTAAAAATACAAGTACATTTGTAATACTTAAGTATTTCTGAGTCTTTTTTTTTGAAAAGCACAGAAATTCTTTTCCTGACTGCATTATTGATTTAAAAAAAAAACCTTCTCTTCTTATGCAAAACACATTTATACATATTGCTGAATGCAACACTAGTCCAGAAACTACTGAAAGGGCACATAAGGAACAGGAATAAGGTTGGGAAGTATACCAAAGCCATAAAAAATTAATGTGAGAGTATAGTATAGCTTTATTTTTCCTCCAAAACACCTTGAAAATGATCCATGGTAAAAAAAAAAATCATACTTTTAATTCATAGCATGCACTTTTACACACAGTTTTGTCTGATTTGCAGGCAATCAGCTGACTCAACACCAATTTTGGTTTCAGAAGGCACAAATAAACAAAGATTTATCGTTCAGTCGACAAAGTGTTGTGAAATGAAGGCAAATCTATCTTGACACCAGCTCTAATTCATTTACTGTACTCAAGTGTAAACTTAGAATTATAACCTCCAACTGAGTTAGAAATCCAAATTATAAATACAAAGGTTTGTATGACTTACAACAGTACAAAGGAGGTTCCCCTCTTGGATACAAATATACCTTGGAAATTCTTCATAGGATTTTATTATTGCTCAGATTGCATAGGCAGAGATTACACTGTCAAGAGCGTATAAATACAGTACCTCTGGTGCATGTGAAATAAAAATTTTATACTTGGAAAAATGCACAAAACGTCCGAATACTGGATGAAACAAAAAAATCTTCCTTACAACATAATTAATCCATCTTAAGTCTATACCTGAATTTTCTACTAAACATTTCATTATGAATTTTGAACAAGTTATTTTCATTGCTGATGTGCAATACTTTTCTTTGTTTTTTGTTTTTTTGTTTTTCTTTTGGCAGGGCAATTGGGGTTAAGTGACTTGCCCAAGGTCATACAGCTAGTACATGTGTCAAGTGTCTGAGGCTGGATTTGAATTCAGATCCTCCTGACTCCAGGGCCGCTGCTCTACTCACTGTGCTACCTAGCTGCCCCAATACTTTTCTTAATAGTGATTTATTATTATTGCTCACAATAGCCACCAGTTCAATTTACTCAATTTATTCCACAAATTCTCTCTCTCCACCTATATGCATAGAGTTGTGTGAGTGTATGCGTATATTCAGATATGACACATACACATACAGAGATATATATTTTTCCCTTAGAAGTATACCCTGACACTATTGCTAACCAGTTCTGCAAAAACTACAACTTGAGGCAAAACAACATTACAAGGGGCAGTGAATTGCAAAAGATCAAGGTTATAAATAGGACAGTAAGCTGATCTATTCTCAGAGTAGTGAAAATTGGTCTGATTCAAGCAGTATGTTAGATCATCATCAACTACACCATGGGCATCTTAGGTAATAAAACAAAGTTACAGCAAGATTTCTTGACATTAGAATAGGAGATTGGTTAAAGTGTATGCAAATACACTTAAAGTGTATTTGGTTAAAGTGTACTGCAAAATGATAGGAGTTGTGGCAATGTTTTATCAAGCATACACAGAGAATCTGGCTTATAGAGAATGTTCAGAGATATTTCTTCCCTGGATTCATTATCTCTTTACCCCCTCCCAAACCCTCCTCCTCATCCTCTTCTGTCTTTCCCACTTTTGTGAAGAATAGCATTATCTTCTTAGTTACCTAGGTTCTCAACCTAGGTATTATCCTTAATTCCTCACTCTTACCTCCCATATTCATTCTGTTACTAAATCCTGCAGGTTCTACCTTCATAAAATCTCTCAAATGTGTCTCCTTCTCTCCTCTGACACTGCCATCACCCTTCTACAGGCCGTCATCACCTCATGTCTATATTGTTGCAGTAGCCTGTTAGTTTGTCTTCCTGAATCAAGTCTTTCCCAACTTCTGTACATCCTCCATTCAGCTGCCAAAGAGCTTCCTAAAAAGCGGGTCTGACCATGTCATACCCTATTCATTGAACTCCTGTGGCTCCTTTTTTACCTCCAGGATCAAATATAAATTCCTCTGTTTGGTATTCAAAGTCCTACATAACTTGGCCCCATCCTACCTTTCCAATCTTCTTACACCTTACACTCCCCTCACATACTTGGCAATTCAGCGACACTGTTCTCCCTGCTGTTCCTTAGACAAGGCACACTATCTTCTGGCTCCAGGCATTTTCACTGGCTGTTCTCCATGACTGGAATGCTCTTACTTGTCATCTCTGTCTGGCTTCCTTCAAGTCCCACTTGGATAAATAAAGTTCCTTCTCTAAGGTAACACAGTAAGTAGCAGATCTAAAATCTGAACCCAGGTTCTGTGATTCCAAATTTAGCCCCATGGCACAATACTACTTCCTTGCATGATTCCAGTCCATTTATCCTCTCTTATCTTATCTGACTCTTGCCCACCTTACTCCCTAGTTTTTCTAAAAAGGATGTATTCAAAGTGTTAGAGGCCTCCCTCTAGATATATTTACATTTTGTGGGTACCATAATAGGACTTGGGCTGATCATGGCTCAAGAGGAAACTTTCCTCTCTACTATGCCTCCTTTACAAAATGTAAATGTCCTGGACAAAGGTACAGATGTCCCTAGTCCTGGGTACACATGACCTTACCAATGAGGACTTTGTTTTGACTTTAAGTTGAGTTTATGAAACAGCAAATTTTCTTGTGAAGAGATATTTCTGGTAATCTTTTTATTGCATAAAGGATGTGCTTAATATTGGTGGGGTTTTTTTACATTAAAATTTTTTTCTGTGTCCTATCACGACATCTACTTTTATAAAGGTACAATATTACATAGAGGAGTGTGAAAATATGGATATGAATATTCCTTAATATTACCATTCAGAAGATATCTTAAGTCTTTCAGATCTAACTTTTCAAAAACTCAGTTCAAGTCCATATTTTCCTTTGTGTTTATCTTTCCTCTGACAGGAAAACATTAAAGTTTCCTATAATTATAACAGTGTTATCAATGACTTCTTACAATTCAGAATTATTTTTAATTTAAATTTCCATTATGAATTTAGATGTTGTCCCACTTGTTACAAGTAAGTTAAATGTAGACAGTTTTGTTTTCTATGGTACCTTTAAGCATCATATAGTTTCCCTATTTATTTTTCTTGACATCATGATATTTTTTTCCTAATAGCATAACTGCAACTACATTTTACTACTTTTTTGGAATAACTTAACACATAGTACAGGCAGCTAGGTGGCACAACAGATGGAATGCCAGGACTGGAGTCAGGAAGACTCATCTTCTTGAGTTCAAATCTGGTTTCAGACACTTACTAGCTGTGTGAGCTTGGGCAAGCCATTTAACCCTGTTTGCTTCAATTTCTTCATCTGTAAATGAGCTGGAAAAGGAAATGGCAAACCACTCCAATATTTCTACCAAGAAACTCCAAAGGGAGTCATGAAGAGTCAGACACAACTGAAAAATGACTCAACAACAACAATGCACGATACATTTTTCAATCGCATATCTTTTATTTTTGGATAGGGAATAGGGATAGTTAGTGACTGGATCTTTGTTTTTATTTATATAGGGAGTTCTTGATTTAGGAAAGCCCTTATACAATGTAGGCAGGCACCATCTCCCCAAACTATAGTTTTAGAGAGTTGTCTGGAGTACAAAGAGGTTATGTAACTTGCCAGAGAATTTAAGCGACTTTTCCAGGATAACTGAGCCAGTATGTGTCAGTAGTAGGACTTGAACCCAGTTCTTCTTGGTTTTAAGGCTAGCACTCTATCTCTCATCTCAGTCCTTCTTCTCTACTGCTTTTATCCTATTCTGCTACAGCTCTGTCTTGTTGAGAGATTTAAACAATGACTATGTCTTCTTTGCTGACTATATGGAAATACACCTCCAGCTCCCTCTGTCTCTTAGCTTTCCTCTCCTTAGTCACACAACTTCCTTCTGTATATATGATGTTAAAAGATATGGAAGGTGGTTTCTAACACACTGGGCTAACTCTTAAAGGATTTATGGGAGTACATGGACAAAAGTTACATGGAATGAAAAGATAATAGGTATACCACCAGAAGAGATCAGTGATATCTACTGAAGGCTATGACACATTTGGTATCCTCCATAATACAAAAGTTTTATCATTAAAACTGAAAGTTCTTCAGTTTTTCAGTTTAAAATCCTTCTGATCAGGTTATCATCAAGTCACAGATAAACCAAGTCCTACTGAGATATATTCTAAGTCTACTGTTCATAATATCTTAATGTCACAATCTGGAAAACTAAAATCTTGTTCAAGATTATCTATGCAATCCACATCAATTTGGAAAAATCACTCTGGTTTCAGTCTCATCAACTCAAAAATGAGATTTTGGGATATACATGATCTTTACTAACCAAAGTTCCCTTTAAATATTTCACTTCCTCTTCCACTGTTCTAATCTTCCAATAGGAAAATATGTTAACACCTTCTGTACTCCTAAGTCCTTAAGTTTCCTTCAAAGAATTTCATAGATCTAAATATGTTTTTATAGCTTAAGATCCCTTAAAAGTTAAAAAAAAAGGCATGGCTGTCCCACCAGGAGGCAGATCACTCAGTTCCCACATACCTATCCCAGAAATCACCTGAAATTCCCACCAGACAAGATATCCAACGAGAAACTATAATAAGTCACCTCTGCCACCCCAGTGCTAAACAAAAGAAAGGAACCAGAAGCCCACATGCAACAGGAAGAGGGACTGACAGCAAAGCCAGGACCAAAGCAGGCAAATAAACCAAGCCATGTAACAGTGCCAGTAAAAGGCCAGACACACATGTACCTATCTAATAGAACCAATACCAGGTCACACTCACATGTAGCTTATAAGAAGACACTGTGTTTGAAATAGCAAGAACAGAGGGTCAAAAAATATCCATAGAGAACAGAAAGCACCAGGTAAAGAACTATGAAGCTCCTGTGGGGGGGGGGGGGGGAGACAAGGACAAATATGGTACACAGCACTACTCAGACCTGGATAGCCTGGGGTACCAGGTTCTCAGAGGTCTCTAATACTCTCTCTTGAGTTGCCATAAGAGAACATGAAGATCCAGAGAAGGTGGAAGTCAGCACTGGAACCCAGAAGACCCAAAGGAAGACAAAGCCGGGCTAACCATGCAGCAGACAACTGCAAAGAGGCTGTGCAGCACTTCGTTATTCTTGAAAGAGTCTAGTATCTAGCTCAAGTCAGTTTTTCTTTCCAGAAGTCACTTGAGGCAAAGACCAAGGCTAGTGAAATGCCCAGTATGGGGAAAGGTTAAGATAACTTTAAAATCAAGCCCTTAGGGAAACTGACATCCAAGGGGAATATGCCTGAAAGTGAGCAATGGGGGAAACAGAAGCAACAGGAGCAGAGGCTCATAAGCTATGGTTATTTTGGTACCAAAAAAAAAGCCTAAAAACTGGAAAGCCTATGGATAAGCACAATAGTAAGAAAAGCAAAATGGCACAGAAATATTCCAGTAAAAGTCTGTGTATAAGATTAATGCTGGAATAAACTAATGATGAGAAAGTAAAGGCACCAAGTTACAGCTTGAAATTATATATTTTAAAGTTTGCCCTAATGTATTATTTTAAAATAATAATCTTCAACTCGATTTTCAACAGAAGGAGCATGGGAAAATCCAGTTTTCTCTGAAGGACATCAAGCTTCTCCCTAAAATAAAATCCCATCTTGTCAATACCACCATTTTTCCATTTGGTACTATATGGCTCTGAATCATGGAATACTACAACCTATGACAAAATGAAGTTGAAGATCATCCTAAAGGAAACAGAGTGGTACATTCTAGGCTTATGCAGGCTAGAACATATTACAAATGAGGAATTACTACCCAGGAAGACATGTAAAGAAAATCATCAGAGAAATGTATGATCAGAAAAACAGAAGGGCAATTCATGTAGCTAGACAACATTCATGCTCAACTGACATCTACAAATTGTTAAGAAAACACAGGAAAAGCTAACAGAATGTTGGCTGCCTAGTGTCCATGTCACAGATGTATAAGAGAACATGGACAAGAGCTGTATGGGAGAAACCCCAGCCACGTCCATGCCAGCCCAAGCCTGAGTGGTTGCAGGGCTCACCACAGCTGCAGCTGCAGCCACAGCCACACTCCATTTCCCCTTGACTCTGTCCTACCCTCCTTTCCAGAACCATACTATGGCCTGTGACATAAAAGATCTTCAAGTTGGCAATTAAAAAAAAATTACCTCCAACAAATCTACATTGTAAAAGATGGGAAAGAAACAGAATGGTAGGAGTAAGAAGGTGTAGGAAGTGGAGCCCAAGGAGCTAGCGTGCACATAGCGCTCTCTCTCTCTCTCTCTCTCTCTCTCTCTCTCTCTCTGCACATATGTGTATGTATATAATATCGGTATATGTGAATATACATCTGTATATATGTGTGTATGTATGCGTATATACACATACACACACATTAAACCTGGATTTCAATTCCATTCTTTGATTTGTTATATGAGTTGGGTAGGTTTTAAGGCAGGTTTTTGCTTTTTTGGGCTGGTATTTATTTTGCATCAACAGCACTGATAACTCTCAACAGGTAAATAAAAGCTTTCTACATTTATTTAACATTTATCACAGAAGAGAGCATCTGATACTATGAAATTATTCATTTTCTCCACATTAAAGAAAAATTCTATAAAAACTCATTAATACCTTCTGTAATTACTACTCTGAATTCCCACAAACATTTAGCTCCCATGTATGCCTAAGAATTAGCTATCTAAGAAAATGTGTCTATAGGGAATTACATGAATAAAAGCTCATTTTGCACCTTTAAAAAATAGAGTTTCAAGGGATAGAAAAGCACAGACGGGTTATAATGTATTATATTGACGGGAGTACCACAATTTAATAAACACATATGAAGTACCTATAATAGGAAGAGCAGTGTGCTAGGAATTAGAGCTACAAAGATGAAATAATGTTCAAGAGGTTACAATCTAGCAGAAAGTAAATAAGGGTAAACACATAAATTCCAGTCGTTCCTTATTGCATCCAGGATCAAATATAAAATCTGTTTCGCACTCGAAGTCCTGCTTAACCCGTCCTCCTCCTACTTTTCCGGGTTTCTTACACCTTACACCTATGCACTCTGTGATACAGTGACACTGGCTGCATTTCTCACATTAGAGACTCTATGTCCCTATTCTATACATTTTCACTGGTTGTCTCCCATGCCTGAAATGCTCTCCCTCAACTCCATCTTCTGCCTTCCCTGGCTTCCTTCGAGGCCCAGCTAAGATTCTACTTTCTACAAAAGCCTTTCCCGTTACCCCTTAATCTTAATGTCTTCCTTTTGTTGATTATCTCCAATTTATCCTGCATAAATCTAGTTCATACATGGCTGTTTGCATGTTGCCTCCCCTATTATATCTTAGGTTCCTTAAGAGCAAGGGTTGCTTTTTGCCTTTGATTTCTCTGTGTTTAGCACAATGTCTAGAACATAGCAGGTACTTAATAAATGTTTATTGACTGGCTGGAGTTTCAAGCTTCAAACTCCAGTCCTGTGCCCCAGCTGGCCTAACCAGTGTTTGCCTAAGTCTCCCACTTCATCTATGCCTAATTCAACTCATGCTTCTCTTCATTCCCTAACCACCATGCCAATACCCATATGCCTTCTCCCTTTCCCCAATTTATTTTCCCCCCATTCTGGAACCATAATCAAATCAATTCTGACACTACTCCTGAAAAAAGTTTATTAACCTCATCTCCTGTGGTTCCACTCACTATCTCTGTAATTTTCCAAAGAAGAATATGCCTCCCTGGCCACCACTCTCCTATACATGTTGATCTTACTATTAGAATGTAAGCTCCTTGAGAGTAGCTGCTCTCTGCTTTTGTATTTATATTCCCAGAACTTGGCAGAGAGAAAGTTCATAAGAAATAAATTTTCGTTGATTTATTCATTCATTCATACATGCAGGAAAGGAGTAGTCAAATATATAGAAAACAAAACCAGAGGTAGCAGTATTTTGTGTCTACAATGTCAAACACAGTAGAAAGGTCAAAATGACTGAGGACAGAGAATAAGGAGAAAAAAAAATACATGGCCTAGAAGCACCTCCAGACAGCAGATAGGTTTAAAAAAGACCCCTTGACTCCTCAGCCCCCATAAAGCTCTTCTAAACAAGGAACACATCCAGACAGAAAAGCTATATCCAGATAAAAGACTGAGTGTATGCCTCTATTCCATAATTGTTTGTTCCCCCCACCCTTCTTCATTCCTAACATTGACTAACAGCCTAAAAAATGTTATTTATTGTGACCAGTAGTTAAACTCTCCTTCTAGTTTCAGCTCAATATTTCCAGTTCTCCAAAGGTCATCATTTCTGCAATCTTATTTCACCCCACAGAAAAGGATCAGAGAATCACGGGCTTCAAAAAGAAGAAATCTTAGACATCAATGCAGTCCAAATCCTTCATTGTATAGATGCACAAACTGAGTCACACAGAAGTAAAGTGACTTACACAAAAAGAATACAAGCAGAAGAACCAGAATTCAAACCCAGATCCAGTGCTCTTCTCATTACTCCTCAGTATGCTTCCCTCTTCACATGTGCTTCTTCGAATTATTAGTTTATATTAAGATTCACTTCAGGTACAACTCTCAGGAAGTCTTTTCTGATCCCCCCTCTTTTGCAGTCTTCTCACCCTCTTTATATTATCTTAAATTTACTTATCTGTTTGCCTGCTGTGTCTACCTGGTAAAATATAAGTTCCTCAAGGGCAGGAATGTTTTTCTTTCTTCTTTTTTTTTTTTAAGATTTACAATCTAGCACAGTGCCTGGCACATAGTAGTACTTAATAAATGCTTACTGACTGACTCTAATAAACATTTACTGAATTGAATTCATATCCATATTAGATAATTAGCAAATAGATTCAACAAAAATCAATCTCTCTCTCTCTCTCTCTCTCTCTCTCTCTCACACACACACACACACACACACACCCCCACTCAACATTGCCAACTGCCTATTGGACTTCTTCATCATGATGTCCCATAAACTTATCAAATTCAACGGAACAAAAAATGTCTTAATCTTTCCTTATAAAGCCTTATCTCTCCCTCCTACTTCTTCCTAATTTCTCTATTTCTGCTACCACTATCCTTCCAATCACCCAGGTTTCCAAGCTCAGTTCATCTTCACTTTCCCTCACTTTTCAGTTACAATCAATTGTCAAATCCTGTCCAATCTATCCACACAAAACTTCTCAAATTGTTCCCCTTCTCTCCACTCGCTTGGCCATGACTAGTTCAGGCCCTCATTATCTCCTCACCCCGGGACTAATACAATAATCTCCTAATTGCTTTCCCTGCTTCCATTTTCTCCTTTCTTCAATTTTTCTTCCCCCCAGACACCAAATTAATAGTTCTAAAACATAGGCTTGAGTATGTCACCATTCTGCTCAAAAAACTTCATAGACTTCCTAATATTGTAAGGGAAAAAAATAGAGCCTCCTTTTATCTATCATTTACACTCCTTTACAATCTGACAACAACCTCTCTTTCCAGACCTATTTCTAATTAATTTCCCTTCCCCAGCTCATCCGCCATAAGCTCTGTCTTCCAGCCAGGTGGGTTTACATGCTATTCCCCATAGACAACATTCCACCTTTGCAATGCTCAGCTCCACTGCTACCTTCTATAGTAGGCTGTTTCTTGATGGCTCCAGCTGTTAGAATTCCCCATTCTCACCTTAAATTTGAACTATAAATGTACTTTCCATATTTTTGTTCACATATCTAGGTATATCAGTTGGCATAAAATTATGTTGTTTAGTTCAATATTATTCAAAATTAAAGTGTATTTTTAATACTCAGTAAATTTATTATTAATTTGTGAGTTCTCACATTATGGCAAGGGAGAGACCAAGGATATGGCATCATATGCACAGTATTCATGTTACTTATACAACCTTTTTTTTTTGTAATGAAAGCATCAATATAATTAGCTTCCAATTACTTCCTTAAAATACAAACTAACATTCATGTTTTAAGACACTAAATGAATACTTAAATAATAAAGATTTCTGATCAAAACAAGGAGGTAGTCGTATAAAATATATTCACTTTCACCTAGAAAAAATGACTAACTGCCATTAAACTGCAGAAGAAATTCACTTTCATATACTGCAATGAGTGTAACGCATTCATAGAAGCATGTCGTTATTCCACTACATTACACTGATTAAATCTCACAATTCATTGCAAAGACTATTCATATCCAGCCAATGCTTTAAAGGGGAGTGGAGAGCTGAATTAACTTATGGAACACCAATCATTGCCTATAGCAGAGCTTTTAAAGAATTAACTTATAAACAAAGTTATAAAAGAAATGAAGAATGACCAAGACAAGCAATATAACAGAAATCTATATATAATCAGGCAAGCTACACTGGTCATAAGAAAAACAAATATAAACTTGCAATGCGTCCCATTCCCAACCAGCAAAAATAATAAATAAAATTTAAAAAGTGGGTGTAGCAGCAGTCTCTCAGCTATTATCTGTGGGTAGCCTACAAAAGATGTAAGAGGCTGTGTGAAATAATGCATGGAGTGTTGGACTCAGAGATGAAGACCTGAATTCAAATCCTGCCTCGGACACTTAAAAACTGGGTGGTAGTAAGACAGTAATTTAACCCCCTACAGCTTCAGAGAAGTCTCAATGACTTTTCTAATAAGTAAACACATGGAACGACTTAGGAAAAAACAGCAAGTACAAACATAGTATAAATTCATTGCTTTATAAGAGCTCCAAATTATGACATAGCATGGCCTTAATAAATGCTTGTTGATTTGACAGAGCAGTATTTATTCTTACAAACATGCCAAATAATAAGACAGTCTATAATTTTGCAATATCCTTTTGCCTTCATTTCTTTTATCAACGAAAGAAAAAATCTAAAAAAAATTATTTTAAATTAATTTCATTTTATTCCCCCTGCCCGCAAAATCTCTAAAATAATTAGGTTTGTAGCTTCAAAGCACCTTAAACAGTAATGCATACAATAATGAAACAGAACAGTTCTGTCAGGTGAATAGATGGAAACTCTAGCTTTTCTACAAAACTGGAAAGTAGGAAAGCCAAAGAAGATCTATAATTTTTGGTCCAAATACTTCATACTTTTTCAGACATCAATAGCAAGGAACCTCACCAGCTTCCTCTCAGACATGAGGCTCATTCTATCTTTTGTTTTTGGAGCCTCATTCCTTAGCACAGTGCTTGATGCAATCACTTGTATTAACACTTGCCAATGGACTGATTAGGTGCAGCTAGGTGGCACAGTGGATAAGAGGGCTGGGCCTAGGATCGGGAAGAAGTGAGCTCAAGTTCAACTTCAGACACTTACTAGCTATGTGACCCTGGGCAAGCCACTTACCCTTGCTTGCCTCAGTTTCCTCATCTGTAAAATGAGCTAGAGAAGGAAATGAGAAATCACTCCAGTATCTTTCCCAAGAAAACTTTAAATGAGGTCACAATGAGTCAAATATGACTGAAAACGACTCAATAACAAAAAAAGCAACTGACTGATCCAACAACAAAGAAAATACCTAGTTTCATGAACAGTTCACCAGGGATAGACAAACTACATCCTAGAGTACTGAGAAGAATTGGTGCATGTAATTATTGAAACACCATCAGTGATTTTTGAAAGACAATGCTAGGAATAGTTGCTACTGAATTGGAGGACAAATGTCCTCTTTTCCAAGGAAAAAGGAATAATATGAACAACATAAAACACAGGCCCAAGATTGAGTCTTCAATTCCTGGCAAAGTTCTTAAAGTTATAGTTAGTGAGCTTTTAGAGAATGGAAATGGTAATCACTTAATCAGTATGCTTTAATAAACAGTAGGCCATCCAAGAATAACTCCATTTCCTTTTTTTTGTTTTATAGGGTTGCTGGTAGACTGGTAAAAACCCAGGATAATGGAGATATAGTTTACCAAAATTTTAGCAATGTATTTAAGAAAGTCTCTCTTGATATTTTCCATGTTATTCTTATGAAAAAGATGAAAGACTATGGGCTAGACAATAATATAATTAGGAAGATCTGTAACTGGTTGAATGGCCATACCCAAAACTGTAAGTCCACTAGTATTAGTCAAGTGGCTCAGAATCAATATTTGTTCTTGAGCTATTTTAACAGTTTTTCAATGACTTATATAAATACACAGCTGAAATGTTTATCAAAGGTAAAGTATCTACAAAGGTGGATGGAATATATTAAAAGAGAGATGAAAGAATCAGGATCCAAGTTTCTCAACATGTTAGGATGAATCTAATAAGGATCTTAAAGCTGAAATAAAAATATCAATTTCCAATTACAAAATGGAGCAAGCATAGGAAGAGAATGTTGTTGTTGTTCAGTCCTTTCAGTAGTATCTGACTCTTCATGATCCCGTTTGGGGTTTACGTGGCAAGGATATTAGGGTGATTTGCCATTTTCATCTTCAGCTCATTTTATAGATGAGGCAAACAGGGTTAAGTGACCTGTCTAGGGTCACAAAGTTATTAAGTATCTCAGGACAGATTCGAACTCATGAAGTTGAGTCTTCTTGACTCCAGGTCTGGCACTCTAAGCACCATGGCACCTAGTTGGCCCCAGCTAGAGAGTAGGTCACATTAAAAAGATCTGAGGATTTTAAAAGATTACAAGCCCCTTATGAGTCAAAAGGGTAATATGGGGGGTAGGGGCCGGCAGGGGAAGAAATGTATGCTTCAGCTACAGTACAAGAGGCACAGTGTCTAACACCATGGAAGTTCGAATTCTGCCATACACTATTAAGATCATATCTTGTATACTATGTTCAATTCTGGATGTCACATTGGTACTGACAAACCAGAAAAGATCTAGAAGAGGGTAACAAGGATAGTGAAGGGCCTGAGGATATAGGAAAATGGATAAAGCATTTATTAAGTATTATCATTAATAATTGATATTCAACTTCATTATTAATGATAATTTACTATTATATAACAATTACTTACGATGATTAATGGTGATAATAAAATAATAATAATTAAATACTATTAGTAAATATTTATTAAGTATATTATATGCCATGCACTATACTAAGCAGTAGAGATATAAATGCAAAAAACAAAACAGTCCCCAACCTCAAGGGATTAAAATGTGGAAAGATAACATATAAAGACATTGCTGGAAAGGAGCGAGGGGGTAGTGAAGAGATGGACATTAAGTGGTTTTGAGCCTTTGCCCTGATGAGATATTACAAAAGCTCACCATAAAAGAGGCCCAGATTCTAGGAGAAAAGAAAGCAAGAAGAGGAGAGCCCAAGAACAGAAAGTATGGTGTAAAAACAGCAGGAAAGCTCATGTCATATTAAAATTGGTTGAAAGAAATGAGAATGTTTACCTTGAAGAAGGGAATATTTAAGGTAAACATGATAATTGTCTTCAAACACTAAACAAGATGTCACATGGAAAAAAGAAAGATTAGATTTGTCCACTGGACCTAGAGCATAGCTTTTAGTTAAGAGCAATAAGTTAAAGTTAGAGGGAAGCAAATTTGTGACTGATACCAGGAAAATCTTAACCAGGGCTATCCAAAAGCAGGATGAACTGGGATGGGGAGGTGCACTAGAGGTTTTCAAGCAAAGACTGAAAGACCACTGGTTCAGGTAAGGGTTTTAACAGACAGGATCCGGTCCAAAAAAAACCCAAAAACAAAAACAAAACAAGAGAGCATCTGAGAAACCTTCCAACTCTAAGATTTTGTAATTCTACTCTTGGATAAAACTCTGCTGCCTCTAACCAATGTACTATGCACATTTACATTTTATGCCTTATTCCTTCCTTATGGTGGTTACAACAAGATGTTTTAAAAAAAAAAAGACGTATGTCTAGGTCTGAAAGCAACATTTTATGATGTTTTAGCCAAAGACAGTTTCATGGTGAAGAAAACTAACCTCCCTATAGTGTGCTCCTTATATATTTCAACTATAAACTCCTGATGCATGTATTCTACTTATTTTTCAACATAATTCCATACACACTATAGTGTCATGGGCATGGACAGTAAATAATAAATGAAGAGAGAGATGGAAAGGGAAAGGAAGAAGGAGAGGGGTATGAGAATGGCAGGTGGGGAGAGAGTCTGGACTTGTGATTTCATTGGTATAAATACTACCAAAGAAGGTTGGCACAATGCTTTTTAATGTCTCTGCAACTTACAGTCGTCCAGAGCACCGAGAGGTTAAGTGAAACGCCCAGGGTCACCCAGCCAATGTGTCTGAGGCTAGGCTTGAACTCAGTCTTGCTGGCTGCAAGGCCAGCTCTACCTTCTGCACCATTCTGCATCTCCTAATAAATGATGATAACAGAAATCAAATGCATGATAGACTTGCTATATGTCTCAACAGCCCTTTAAAAACAAAGGCCACAAAAAGAAAATTTTAACCCCCTTTTTTCACAAGTCACAGAATTAAATTTTTGGGTTCTACCTAAAATATGATTTTAGAAACTTTATTTTATTTTCTAGGGCATTAAAAACAAAAATAGAACTATTGAATTTACATAGACAACCATATCCATGGATAATTAATTCACTAAATCTAATGTTCGAATACAAACTGTCACTGAAGTTGATCATTGTTGATTATGGTAAATCTATTATAAGGAGTTGATTCAAACATATACTAATCTATATTCATATATTATCCAATTATAGTTATAAAAAAAAATAGGTCCTCCAAATTGACATTTGCTAATCCATGCTGCAAAATGTTATAAAAATAATATTTAGAAGCCAAAATTCTATATACAAAAATTACTTAGGTGTGTATTTTTACATGCAACTGTCAAAGAAGTTAAATCTTCATACATACGGGGGGGCGGAGCCAAGATGGCGGCTGGAAAGCAGGGACCAGCCTGAGCTCCCTGACGAGCCCCTCCAAAAACCTATAAAAAATGGCTCTGAACCAATTCTAGAACGGCAGAACCCACAGAACAGCAGAGGGAAGCAGGGCTCCAGCCCAGGACAGCCTGGATGGTCTCTGGGTGAGGTCTATCCCCCACGGAGCTGGGAGCTGGGAGCTGGGAACGGAGTGGAGCAGAGCCCAGCCTGAGCGGCGTGGACCAACAAGACCAGCAACCGGGCAGAGCATGCCCTAGCGCCCTGATTCAGTGAGCTGCGGCAGTTACGAGACTTCTCAACCCACAAACACCAAAGACTGCGGAGAAGGTTAGTGGGAAAAGCTGCGGGAGTAGAAGGAGTTCGAGTTCGGCTTCCAGCCCCGGGGGCAGCGGAGGTGGGGCAGCTACGGCTGCTGCTGCTTCCGGCTCCAGGCCCACCTGGTGGGAGGAATTAAGTGGCGGATCAGAGCAGGGGTGCACAGCCTGCCGAAGATCTGAGCCCAGTTGGGGTTGGGGGTCCTTGGGGAAGGAGCAGTGCTGGTGCGGCAGAGCTGGCACCTCCCCCTCAAACGCGGAACATAGAACTCGTCAGTCTACAAGCAGTCATACCCCACTGAAAAACTCAAAGGTCAAGTTAGTTGGCTGGGAATATGGCCAGGCAGCGAAAACGCACCGAGATTCAGTCTCAGACTCTGCATTCTTTCTTTGCTGACAAAGAAGACCAAAATATACAGACAGAAGAAATTAATAAAGTCAAAGAGCCTACAACAGAAACCTCCAAGAAAAACATGAACTGGTCCCAGGCCATGGAAGAGCTCAAAAAGGATTTGGAAAAGCAAGTTAGAGAAGTAGAGGAAAAATTGGGAAGAGAAATGAGAAGGATGCGAGAAAACCATGAAAAACAAGTCAATGACTTGCTAAAGGAGACCCAAAAAAATACTGAAAAATACACTGAAGAAAACAACACCTTAAAAAATAGATTAACTCAAATGGCAAAAGAGCTCCAAAAAGCCAATGAGGAGAAGAATGCCTTGAAAGGCAGAATTAGCCAAATGGAAAAGGAGGTCCAAAAGACCACTGAAGAAAATACTACTTTAAAAATTAGATTGGAGCAAGTGGAAGCTAGTGACTTTATGAGAAACCAGGATATTATAAAACAGAACCAAAGGAATGAAAAAATGGAAGACAATGTGAAATATCTCCTTGGAAAAACCACTGACCTGGAAAATAGATCCAGGAGAGATAATTTAAAAATAATTGGACTACCTGAAAGCCATGATCAAAAAAAGAGCCTAGATATCATCTTTCAAGAAATTATCAAGGAGAACTGCCCTGATATTCTAGAGCCACGGGGCAAAATAGAAATTGAAAGAATCCATCGATCGCCTCCTCAAATAGATCCAAAAAAGAAATCTCCTAGGAATATTGTCGCCAAATTCCAGAGCTCCCAGATCAAGGAGAAAATACTGCAAGCAGCCAGAAAGAAACAATTTGAGTATTGTGGAAACCCAATCAGAATAGCCCAGGATCTGGCAGCTTCTACATTAAGAGATTGAAGGGCTTGGAATGCGATATTCCGGAGGTCAATGGAGCTAGGATTAAAACCTAGAATCACCTACCCAGCAAAACTGAGTATCATGCTCCAAGGCAAAATATGGATTTTCAATAAAATAGAGCACTTTCAAGCTTTCTCAGTGAAAAGACCAGAACTGAATAGAAAATTTGACTTTCAAACATAAGAACCAAGAGAAGCATGAAAAGGTAATCAAGAAACAGAAATTGCAAGGGACTTGCTAAAGTTGAACTGTTTTGTTTACATTCCTACATGGAAAGAGGACATGGATGATTCATGAGACCTCAGTATTAGGGTAGCTGAAGGGAATATGCATATATATATATATATATATATATATATATATATATATATATATATATATATATACATAAGTTTATGTATATATATAAGTGAATGTGTATGTATGTATATATCTATGTGTATATATATGTGTGACACAGGGTGAGTTGAAGATGAAGGGAAGATATCTAAAAGAAATAAAATGAAATTAAGGGATGAGAGAGCATCATACTGAGAGAGGGAGATAGGGAGAGACAGAATGGGGTGGATTATCTCACATAAAGGTGGCAAGAGGAAGCAGTTTTGTGGGAGGAGGGGAGAGGGCAGGTGAGGGGGGAATGAGTGAACCTTGCGCTCATCGCTCATCAGATTTGGCCTGACGAGGGAATACCATACATACTCAGTTGTGTATCTTACCCCACAGGAAAGAAGAGGGAGGAAGATAAAAAAAAAAAATAAAAGGGGGGGGATGATGGAGGGGAGGGCAGATGGGGGTGGAGGTAATCAAAAACAAACACTTTGGAAAGGGGACAGGGCCAAGGGAGAAAATTCAATAAAGCGGGATGGGTTGGGAAGGAGCAAAAGGTAGTTAGTCTTTCACAACATGAGTATTGTGGAAGGGTTATACATAATGATACACATGTGGCCTAGGTTGAATTGCTCGACTTCTTAGGGAGGGTGGGTGGGAAGGGAAGAGGGGAGAGAATTTCGAACTCAAAGGTTTAAAATTAGATGTTCAAAAACAAAAAAAAAAGTTTTTGCATGCAATTAAAAAGTAAGATACACAGGCAATGGGGTGTAGAAATTTATCTTGCCCTACAAGAAAGGAAGGGAAAAGGGGATGAGAGGGGAGGGGGGTGATAGAGGGGAGGGCTGACTGGGGAACAGGGCAACCAGAATATACGCCATCTTGGAGTGGGGGGGGGGGGGGAGGGTAGAAATGGGGAGAAAATTTGTAATTCAAACTATTGTGAAAATCAATGCTGAAAACTAAATATGTCAAATAAATAAATTTAAATTAAAAAAATAAAAAAAATCTTCATATATACACAATACAATTGTAGATGAAATTAGATAGTATGTCAAAATATGGTGCAAATACATTACATGAATGTTTCAATACACGATTTTTCTGAAATATTTAACAACTTTTTAAAAATTATTGTAAAAGTTGTTTATAATATTATTTGATTTTAGCACATTTGAAGGCAGTAAAAATTATGAAAAAATACAGATTATATTTATGTCACTGACTACAGTCATAACTCAACAATCCTTTCATACCAAAAAGCAGAGTAGCCTTTATTTTTCATGGAAGTTCTTCAACAAGGACAGAGAAAGAATCTTGGGAGGTTAAGGGACAGGAAGTACATAGAGATTTCTGCAGAGTAACAGTCACTATGATAGCTCCATTCTTCCCTCTCCTGGGCAATCAGCAAGGTGCAAGGCCTCCAAGCATGCACCCATGAAATGGGATTGGAAAGGCAGCTAGCAACACTCTAACCATCTATCTTCATTTTGAAAAGCTTGTAGTCACTGCAGCATTACATTCAATAGCACTTTAAGAAAAATAATTCGCTCTTCAAAACTAAATGCTCATTTTAGATCTCTGTTAAATATATATTCTTCACCAAAACTTTTTAGATAAAGAGGACAAACATGACAAAAATCTGCAATTAGTTCCATTTCATTTTTTTTGTCCCTAGCTGTCGTTTGTCTTCAATTACAATTTCATCACCCTACCCTGCTGTTCTTAGGACCACATAAATAAGACACGTCATTAATCCCTTGGCAGAAAGTTATTGTTTGTTCTTCATTTCCAAAGAAGGCCAATGACATCACGGGGTGATGTCTTGTCTCGTGCATGAATTGGATTTAAGTAAGGCAGAATTACACAAAATTGTCAGCCTCGTTCTCTCTTCTAGACTCACTGAAATCCAGCAGCAAGAAAAAAAAGTAAAGACTACTGGCAATGACCCAGGATGCAGCAAATGACCTTGGTGCCTTCAATTTCTGACCAAGCTCTAAGCTCTCCACAGCACCTGCTTCAGCTGCCTTGATGGCCATTGAAACAAATTGTTCTCATCTGACAATTCCACCAGGGTAGACATCCCCCAACTCACGGACAGGTTGGAGGCCCATCAATTACCCTCAACCTGGTTTAGTCCATCCATCGGGATAGCTTTACCAGGGTGTGGCCGCTGTGCATACTACAACTTCTTAGAGCCACAGATGAGAGCTGGGTGAAGATGGAAACTAAAGGTAGGTAGCAGCCCTGAAAAGAACTCAGCAAGCCCTCACACCAGAAGTGTTAGTCCTTCCTGAATACTGCCCCCCCAAACCCCAGAAAACAGAGAAGAAAGTTTTCCTTATTTGTATAAATGTGTAGGAATGTTAAGGTGTGGTCAGCTCTCTACTTACTATGTCCATTCTTTACTTTTGCTGAATGGCTTAATAATATGTTTTATAGCTTGGGTATTAGGGAATATTGGAAATCAAATAATTGACTACTCCATCTACATAATTTAAGCATATTTCATATAATGCTTTGATTTTACTTTACATAATACAATTAGATTCCTTAAAAACAGCATGTAAATTCATACAAACTATTCCACTTAACAGAAATTTCTTGGCTTCTTCAAAAAGTTGTTATTTTCTAGCCTATAAACATTCTACCTTTTTCTGTTACTTAACTTACAAGAGAAATACAAATTAAACCATGATTATAGCATTGATACAAACTATAGGTACAATGTTTTTAATCCACAAGTAACCTACAAACCTACAATTGTAAATTTCATGTCTAAGACAACCAAAGAATGTCTCTAATGAGACAGATAAGTTTTAGAACAAATACAGAAAGTATGTATATAATCAAAACCATCAAAAAATACCGAGTACTGTTATAGATAATGGATTGGCATTTAACAGGCCTAAGGAAAGTAAATCAATCTCAATTTGTCTGAGATCAAACTACATGCTTAAACCCAATAAAATAAAACGATTTTAACAAAATATTCTTTATATTTGCACATTTTAGCTGTAAAATATTTCACTGAATTTGAAAACAGCACAATGAAATATCATACAAATATTAAAATACACAATAGATTTACATCAAAATCCAGTCTGATTTTAAAATGAGTAGCCAATTCAACAAATAGCTATGATAATGGTTACTACAGAAAAAAATTTAGATGAAAAGTATTAGTGTTTTGACTCAAAAAAAAAAGTATATAAGATTAGGCTTATGGCTAGCTCATGTTTAGAGTCTAATTTGACATATTTATCTCACAACTAGCAAATACTGGAACAAAATGTCCAAATAGGCATTGAAACATTACTTTTAGTAAACAGTCTATATGATTTTAAAAATGACATTTCTAAGTTCTTTCTCCCCAAAGCAAAAACAGAATAGTCAAAAGATTTCTATGACAGGGCTTTGTACTAATAAAAGAACATAAACCCACATATTACTCAGGAACATAATGAGAATAAAATTAGTAACATGATAACAATGTATTAACTCATAGTTACAATCAAAATTAGTTTTGTAAATATTCACTAATTATAGTTAAAATTTCAAAAGGTTATCAGTCCCACATTATGCATTGGAAAAAACACAAACACAGAGAACAGGACTCTGACAAATTACTAGTATCTGTATTACAACAAAGTAAATATATTTTTAAAAGCTTAGTAGACACTTGTTTCACTGCAAGTATTCGTGTGCTGTGTTTTGTAAAGCACTTTATTCCCATTAGCATTATAAAACCCTGTTCTTCAGCAAATCAGCAAGAGACTAATGGCACAAATCAATATCATACTCTTCATAGCAACTAATATTAGGCCATTTATTATAGCAAGGGCCACCAAAAGACCTACAGTTAAAGGTATATCAGACATTTCCATTTTGAACCCCATTCTTAGAGCTGTATAAAGAAGGCACCATAGGTTGGATGAGTTTTATCTTCATAAAATATACTTCATAGGGCTTAAATGCTTGAACTTCTTAAACTAAAGAAAGATAACAAAACTGAGTCATACATGAAGAAAAGGCAAGGAAAACTGACCACAAGGAAAACTGATTATGCCATCCAGGAGAGGGGCGAGAGGGCAGAAGTGGTGCTAAAAGCTGGGAAAATATTTGCCAGTGGCTCCAAAAGATTGAACAATTCTCTTCTGTGGGAAAGGGGGTAGGAGAGAGAAGTGGAGGAAAGGGAAATGATAGGGAAGCTTTGTAACTACAGGGCTAATCCAAAGAACAAGAAGACCTCCTATATTCCCCGAGGTGGAGAGACAGGAGAGATACCAAGACCAAAGACTCTTTAGTCCTAAAGTCCCTGAAATGTTCACAACTCCTAGGAGACTAATAGCAAAATCCCTTCCACTTTTCCATTTCTAGAAACTACAACACAATGAAGAAAAACAATGTGTGCTCCCTTCTTTGTACAACTGGAGATCAGACTTGCTACATCAACTTCCATACAAGACAGTTGTCACAGAGAAAGGACTTACAGCATCAAGTTGAGGAGGGGGGCACAAGCAGAGGTACTAACTTCTTATGTACAGCATCACATGTGGTGGGTACAGTTAGGCCCACCTAACACATCTTGATGAAGTATAATATACTAAGTACCTCCAGTAATGTTCTAAAAGTGAATTTGTCATTGAAATACTCTAATAACCCAGGTTATGACAGATTTGCAACAAATGGAGAAACCTAAAAGGATGTTGGAAGATGACCTACTCAAATTCATACTGCATAGAACAAAAGGATTTTATTAAATAGCTGTGAATGATAGGAGAGAAGTCCCATTGTTACTCCATTAGGGAAGGTGCCAAACCCAAATCAATAGAAGAGCTTAAAAGTATAAAATACATGACCAGTCTGGACTACTTAAAATTAAGTTCAATAGCTCTGTCTCTGGGAGTAAAGAAAAAAGCAAATCTCTTTTATTCCACTGAATCACCAGCACTTCAGCATCATACCTTTAGACAATAAACAAAATGCCTCAGCACACAAGCTGTTTTTGTTCATCACTCCAATCTTAAATTACTACTTCTCCTTATTAATCATACTGCAAAAATCACTGAAAAATTGTTTTGAAAGACTATTTAGAAATTTCTAAACGGTCTAGGAAAAACTGTCTTTCATATATATATATATATATATATATATGTATACGTATACGTATACGTATGTATGTATGTATGTATGTATATGCTTCAGTGAGTTGTAAATGTAGACTGCAAGAATTAGACTAATTAAAAAAACTGCCCTCCATTAAAAAAAATTTCTTCCTTCAAAAAATTAAAAAAAAATCAGAATAACCTATATTAGAGAATTACATTAATGCACTGCCTACCTAGAACTCAAGCAATAAGCAGGAAGCAAACTTAAATGGCCTCCCTGTTCCCAAAAGAGATGTTGCAAAGTCCATGCACTAAAGCTTATGAACATTACTTACTGGAAACCCCCAAGGCCCTCATATAGAACCTTGTGACTCACACAATTCTAAGATTTTGGTTGCCTGGTTTCACTGTGCACATTAAATCAGAAGCAATGAATTACAGACTACAATAAAAGAAAGGATAAAGGAAATCATATTACAATCAGAAAAAAAATCAAATTTAACAGCTAGGGAAGAAACAGAATAACTATAAGCAACAGACATAAGAATTTTTAAAACCACAAGTTCCTGATCCAACCATTCTGGAGAGCAATTTGGAACTACGCCCAAAGGGCTATAAAAATGTTCATACCCTTTGATCCAGCAATGCCACTACTAGGGTTGTATCCCAAAGAGATCACACAAGTGGGAAAAGGACCCATATGTACAAAAATATTTATAACAGCTCTTTTTGTAGTAGCAAAGAATTGGAAATCAAGGGGATGCTCATCAATTGGGGAATGGCTGAACAAATTGTGGTGTATGAAGGTAATGGAATACTGTTGTGCTATAACAAATGGGGATGATACAGACTTCATAATAACCTGGAAAAACCCACATGACATAATGCTGAGCAAGTGGAGCAGAACCAGGAGAACATTATACACAACCACAGATATATGGATTCTGTGATGACTAACCCTGATAGACTTTGCTCTTCTCAGCAATACAAGGTGCAAAGACAACTCCAAAGGACTCACGATGGAGAACACTATCTACATCCAAAGAAAGAACTATGGAGTCTGAATGCAGATTGAGGCACACTTTATGCTTGCCTTTTTTTCCCTTTTTTTTCTCTTCTGTTTTTGGGTTTGTTTTTTTTTTTTTTGGTTCTGTTCCTTCTTTCTCATGATTCATTCCATTGGTCATAATTCTCCTTTACAACTTGACTATTGTGTAAATAAGTTCAATGCAAAGTTTTATGTAGAAAATATATCAGATTCCATGCTGTCTTGGGGAGGGATGGGGGGGAGAAAATCTGGAACTCAAAATTATGTAGAACTGAGTGCTATAAACTAAAAATAAAAAATCTCAAAAAATAATAAAATAAAAAAACCCACAAGTTCCTCATCTGTAAAATGCATTTGTATTATTAATAACACTTTTAAACATTCTATAATTCTGGTAAAAAAAAATCTAGAGCCTTTTCATGCAGAAGGGCAATACATACACACTTCGGTAGCCAATGAGGACTGAAAACAATAACATAACTGACACTTATAATAATGACCCAGAATCATTAATAAAAGGTTAAAATATGGTCAACATACTATATTTAAGACAATAAAATACATTTCCACAAGTTTTCCATTAAAAATCACTTCACCCTTACCCTACATACTGATTCTCCCTCAAACACTATAAACACTCAGTTCCTCAACCTACTCACCTACCATGACCTTCTCCTCCACTCCATGTCAGCCACACACAAAGCTATTAAAAGTGAAAGTAATTTTTAAACATTATCACCTGTAAAGGATTAAACCTAAATCATTGTAGTAAACTAGACTAGCTTAAACTCCTAAAGTAAATTATCCCTCCCCCACCCCACTTAAGTCTTGATCTCTCCTCAAATTCTCCATTTCTGTTGGTGATACAGTCATCTTCCTAGCCATCTAGGTTCATAATGTAAGTGATCCTTAATACTTTCCACTCTCTGACACTGCCTCCCTCCCCCAATCTAAGTAGTTACCGAAACTTGCTACTGTCTTCCTCATTGCTCCCCCATCCACTATCACAATTTCAGATCCACTGGAACCATTTGGCTTGAGGCTTTCATTTCTGCTTACCCAGGATATTATAATAGTTATTAAGTTAATATAACTATCAGCCTATTCCCCTTCTCAATCAATGCATCCAACAGCTGAACAAGTAGTTTTAATGTACTATTTTACTTAATAGTTTTACTATCTGTATTACTCTCTTACTCAAAAAATGTCAATGTTGCCTCACTCTCTGAGATTAAAACATAAACTCCTGATCCTGGCATTCAGGACCTTCCAACATATACTTTCAGCCTTAATTCATAATATTCCTTTTTTATACACTTTACAATAAAGAAGCAGCATGAGGTAAAGGATAGAGTAATTAACTTGTAGTTAGGAAGGCCTTGGTTCAAATCCTGCCTCTAAGGATTACTAGAGGATCACAACCACAAGCTAATTACTGAAACTCTCAGAACCTCTCTTATCTCATCTACAGAACAGGAACAACAATAATATCTGTACTACCAACTTCCCAGGATTGCTGTGAAGGTCACACAAGAGGACAAACATAAAATACTTTCCTAACTTTAAAACTGCCTTTATTACTATGATTATATTCCCAGCACACTGGACCAAATTAGGCTCCCCTTACTCTCCGTTCTCATTCTACACACAGTTCACCACACTTAGAATAAAAGTCTTCCCAAAGTCTTGGCCTTTTTTCCACAGAAACACAATTAAGGCAGATATCGCCCAACAGATAAATGACTAAAGATATAAGGGAGCATTTCCCAAAAGAGTTGGAGATACCAATATGAATGATCATGTAAGCCATGCTACAAATAAATGTAAATTAAAATAATTATAAGTGTTACCACACACATTACAACTTGGCAAAGTTGTCCAACACACAGAAATAATATGTAGTAGAGGGCCTTGGGGAACACAGGCACACTATTGGTAAAGCTGTAAATTGATCACTGTGCTGTAAAACAATTTGGAACAATGCAAAAGAAATGATTAAATTGTTTGAATCAATGATCTCACTACAAGAGTCACACTACAGAAGTCAAAAATAGGGAGGTCCCATATAAATGAAAATCTTCACAGCAGCGTCTTGTAATAGCAAAGAATTGGAAACCAAGAAGGTTTCTTCCAAGGTAGGAGGGTGCCAGGAAACCAAATGGGTAACTACCTCTTAAGAAATGGCTGAAAAAACTGTGGTAGGTGAATGTAATGGAATATTACTATGCAGTTAGAAATAACAAATAAGAGGAATACAGAGAAACACATGAAATTTTACATGAAATGATGAAGACTGAAAAAGGCAGAACCAAAAGAACAAAATATGCAATTACTTAAATGGAAATGAATAACTGGGGGAAAAAACCACCAAAAGGGTCTCAAGAAAGAGGTAATGAAATATAAACCTTCCATCTCATGGTAGCTAAGTGAGGGACTACTAGACCAGAAGGTTTTATACATTTTATACATCTTCAAATGTCACTATATGAGTGCTGTTTGCTTCAATGTTTTTTTTTTAATTACAAAGGAAAATTCAAACTGGGGTAGGGGAAGAGGTATGCCCAGAAATGACTGTGATGTGAAAACAAAAGGATTCAGTAATTTTTTTTTTTTAATTCCCTTTTCCCTACACCATGTTGCATGGTCACCATTTCCCAATCATCTCAATGAAATGCTATCTTATCATCAGTCAACTCCTCCTACAGGAACTCCACCTCCTATCTTTTAAGTCCAGGCCTTTACCTCATCTGGTTCTGCTCCCAGGCTTACCCCTCCCACTTCCTGGCCACCTCCATTTCATCCCTCCCTCGCACCCCTGTCCCCCTAACTTCAAGCTCTAGATCTTAGAATCATAATCAAAAATATCATTCAAAGAAAGAACAAGTCTATCACCTGCACTATAACTCCAATCACCATTCCCTTTGACTGTCCGGTCTAAAATACTTTTTCCTGGGCAGTGCTCTCCTCTAGGCATTATCTTACCCTATTAGTATGTAAGTACCATAGAAACAGGGACTTTCTTACTTGCTTGTATTCTTATCTCTAGTGGAAGATGAGAATCCCCAGTGCTTAGTAGTGTCTGGCACAGAGTAGGTATTTGATATATGCTTTATCACTCACTCTCCTCAAGAAATTTCTGATGGTACTTTGCCAAGATCTTGCCTTCTCATAGAACCAAAGAAGAGAATGATGAAGAAAAGTTTGCATTTATATAGAACTTTGTGTTTTACAAAACACTTTCCTGATGAGAGGCAAGATGGTACAGTGGAAAGAATTCTGAATTTGGAGTCAGATGAACTGAGTTTAAATCCCATCTCTTACAACCTGGGGAACCTTAAGCCACATAACCTCTCTAAGACCTCAGTTTCTTCATTAATAAGTGGACTGGAAAAAGTATCTCCAAAATCCCTCTGAGATAAATCTATAATCCTGTGAATGCTTTGAGGTATATAATGCAAGAATCATTAGCCTTATATTACAGAAAATCAATCAACATTTATTTAGTGCCTACTATATGCCAGGCACTGTGCTAAGTATAAGGACCAGAGATGCAGAAAGAGACAAAAGACAGTCCTTCCCCTCAAGGAGCTTACAACCTAATGGAGGACAACATGAAAACAAATTTATACAATGTAAACCATATACAGAATAAGTAGAAAATAATTCACAGAGGGAAGTCACTACAATTAAAAGGTGTTAAAGAAGACTTCCTGTAGGAGGTAGGATTTTAGTTGGGACTTAAAGTCAGGGGTGTCAGTAGGCAGAGCTGAGGGCAGAAAGCATTCTAGGAATGGGGGAACATACAAAGAAAATGACCAGAGCTGAGAGAATAGCCAGGAGGCCAGTGTCACTGGATCAAAAGAGTAGGAGTGTAAGCTATAAGCCTGGAAAGGTGGAAGGGGGTTGGTTATCAAGAGGTTTGAATGACAAATAGCGTATTTTGCATTTGATCCTGGAGGAAATAGGGAGCCACTGAATGACTGGAAGGGAAACAGGGGCCCATGATGAGACTAGGACTTCACAAAAATCACTTAGTTGCTGAATGCAGGATGGAATAGAATGGGGGCAGACCCACTAGCAAGTTATTGCAAGACATAAGGTGATGAGAGCTATTCTAGAGTAGAGGCAATGTCAGAGGAGAAAAGGAGGTGTGTATGAGAGATGTTGCAAATGTGAAATTGACACGCCTTGGCAAAAGATGAGATTGGTGGGGGGCAGAGATAGTGAAGTGGTCTAAGATGACTCAGATTGCAAGAGTGAGTATTAGGAAGGTAATATTGCCATACAGAGTAATAGGGAAGCTAGGAGGATAGGATGACTTGGTGGAAAGATAATGAGCTCCATTTGGGATAATTGGAATTTAAGGTGTCTATTGGACATCCAGTTTGAGATGTTTGAAAATCAGCTGGAGATTTAAGTTGGAAGATCAGCAGAGTTCCAGGCAAGATACGTAGGTCTGAGAATCATCAGTATAAGTAATTAAATTCATGAGAGCTGATGAGATGACCAAGTAAAGTAGTAGAGAAGGAAAAGAGGGACCAGGACAGAACCCTGAGGGACACCTATGGTTAGAGAGTGTGATCTGGAGGAGGGTCCAGCAAAGGAGACAGAGGAGTGGTCAGAGAGTTAAGACAAGAACCAGAAGAGAGTGGTGTCTCAAAAACCCAGAAAGAAGAGAATATCAAGGAAGAGAAAGAGGTCAGCAGTGTCAAAAGCTGCAGAGAGGTGAAGGACAATGAGGATTCAGAAAAAGTCATTAACAATTTAAGTGGAATGAAAAGATTTGAAGCTGGACTGTAGGGGGTTAAGAAAAGAGTGAAAGGAGAGAAAGCGGAGGCACCTATTGCAGATGATCTTTTTGAAGAGTTTAGCTACAAAGGCAGAAAAAATAAAGGATGATAGTTAGCAGATCTGGAAGGATCAAGTAAGGATTTTTTTTTCAGGATGGGGAAGACATAGGCATGTTTGTAGGCTGTATGGGAATAAGCCTGTAAAGAGATGCAGACTGAAAATAAGTGAAAGAGTAGGGACAATTTGTTGGAGGAGATGGGATGAAATGGGATTGCTTGAAAAAGAAGAAGAGAATGCAATCTAAATCAAAAGGAAAGTAGAAAACTGGGGGGGAGGGGAGGATTTTGCAACCAGTATCTCTGATAAAGGCCTCGTTTCTCAAATATATAGAGAACTGAGTAAAACTTTTTAAAATACAAATCATTCCACAATTGAGAAATGGTCAAAGGACATGCACAGGCAGTTTTCAGAGAAAGAAATCAAAGCTATCTATAGTCACATGAAAAAAATGCTCTAAATCACTATTGATTAGAGAAATGCAAATTAAAACAACTATGAGGTACCACTTCACACTTATCAGATTGGCTAATAAGACAAAAAAGGAAAATGATAAATGTTGGAGGGTATGTGGGAAAACTGGGACAGTAAGGCACTGTTGGTGGAGTTGTGAACTGATCCAATCATTCTGGAGAGCAATTTGGAACTATACACAAAGGTCTATAAAACTATGCATACCCTTTGACCCCAGGAATGACTACTAGGTTTCTATCCCAAAGACACCAAAAGGGGAAGGTGGTAGGAAGGACCTATTTGAACAAAAATATCTATAGCAACTCTTTTTGTGGTGGCTAAGAATTGCAAATCGAAGGGATGCCAATCAACTGCGAAATGGCTAAAGAAGCTGTGGTACATATGACTGTGATGGAATATTATTGCGCTATAAGAAATAATGAGCAGGATGATTTCCAAAAAAACTGGAAAAACTTACATGAGCTGATACAAAGTGAAATGAGCAGAACCGTGAGAACATTGTACACAGTAATAGCAATACTGTATGATGAAGAACTGTGAACATCTTAGCTATTCTCAGTAATACAATTTATCCAAAATCCTAAAAGACAAACGATGAAGCGTACTATCCACCTCCAGAGAAAGAACTGATATTGTGTGAATACGAACTAAAGCATGCTATGTTTCACTTTCTTTCATTCTTTTTTTATTTGAGTCTTCTTGTACAAAATGACTAATAGGGAAATGTTTTACATGATTGCACATGTACGAACTATATCTGACTGCTTACTGTCTCATGGAGGGGGTAGAGACAGGAGGGAGGGGCAGAATTTGGAACTCAAAACTTTAAAAAAATGTTAAAAATTATTTTAACATGTAATTGGAGGGAAACATATGCATAGGTATATGTATGTAAATTTTTTAAGTAGGAGTTAGCCTTGGTAAAGAGTAAGTTCACTTGATCATATGGGACAGGGATAAAGGAAGAGATATTGGCAGAAGGTATCTGAGTGATAGGAGATTAGGAAGAGGGGAGGAGAGAGAGATTACATCAATGGCCTCAATTTTTTTCCCTTAAAATGTGAAGCAAGATTTTCAACTGAGAGACTGGGGATGGTAGGAGCCATGGAAGGTTTGAGGAGGGATGAAAAAGTTTAAAGAGCAGGATAATGAGTTGATAGTAGAATTCGCTAACAGCAATGAGTTGTGTCAACATAAATTTGCAGTTGATCTGGTCAATGCGGTTACATAATTTTCTCCATCTTTTTTCAGCAACACATGTGTATGAACAAAGGTAGCAAATGGTGGGAGTGATCCAAGGCTAAGTGGTCTCAACTAAGGCTTAGCTGGGCATAATTAACAATCTGACAAGGAGGCTAGTGATTTAAGAGAGGAGGATACTATAGAGTTGAATTGGTTCACCAAGGGATCAAGATGGGGATTAGAGGATTGAATGACTAGTGCAGGGGAGACACCATGGGAGAGAATTGAGGAATCAAGGCTTTGGAGGTCATGGTACAGATGAAAAGAAGGATGTTGTAATGGAGGGAGGGAGGTGAAAGAGGAAGGGGTGAAAAGCCAATAGGTATAGTTGGATAAGAGGATTTTGGAATTCTTAAACAGAGAGATGGTACTCACATCACATTTGTCGGTGATGGCAAGATCAATAATATGACCATTTCTGTATGTAGCTGAGGTGGGATGGAGAAGAAGGTAACAGTACATGAGTCAGTTGAGGAACTGAGTGATTACAGTGTTTGAGGAAGAATCAGTATGTAGGCAAAGTGAAATAATTTTTCCAAAAGGCAGGATGCAAAGTCAGTGCCTTTCAATATACCACAATGCCACTCCTTCCAGTCAATCACATTCTGCCATAAAAATAAATTATCATAGATCTTGCCATGCCACCCACATCAAACTAAACTTGTTCCAGAGCTTTGTATCCCTATACCCCAACACAGTAATTTGCACAGAGTAGGCCTTAAATCACCATTTAGCAAATAGACACTGCATAACCAAATTTTATTCTTCTTAAAAACAGGTAAAAGAAAAAGATTTGCTGCAGCCCTGGGCCTTGAAGACGACAAAGCTAAATTCCTTTCAGTAGTTCTTTTCTCTGTAAACATCCTTGCAAATATCTACCATCTAACTAATGTTCTGAGGTTCAAATTATTTTTGTCAACTAAAATAGATTTTTCCACTGCCAATTCTTATCATCTGTAGCATGTGTATGTGTATATGTATTCTATCTTTATTTTTGTCCATCCATATTAGTGCTCAGAATGACCATTACCTAAGAATCATCAAAAAAAATCATTTCAATTCCAAGTTAAACAGTTAAACAAGTAAGTAATACAGTGTGGCTTACTGAAATTCAATCCTGAACATTTACTGGATTGGTTTTCATTGAACAAAGAAATCTTGCTCTGTATTCAAGGAAGGGAGAAAGAAAAAAATAATCCTAACCCTAGTAACCTTAACACAAAGGAAGTTAAAAAGATAGACAACAAGAACAAAGGGCTATGCTTTCTGACATCAATATGTATTAAACATTATGCTGTATAAATATCCCAGATAAAGTAAAACATTGTTAGCACTGCATTGCTCATTACTGCAAAAAATCACAAATGCATGTTTACTAAAAGAAATCTTGATTTATATGATTTATATAATAAAAATGGTTTACATATATTTAGAACCAAAGGAAAGGAAAAGATTGCCCACGATGAACAGGGAAAATACAAAATATCAGAAACAATTATGTTTGTGGCCTCACACCTTCGCCAAGCATGACTGAAGGAAGGAAGGCACATGAGAGTGAATCATTAGTACTTACCTTATAGTAGCTCCCACACAGAATGAAAGGCAAAGGAAGCAGCAAAGCATGAACTAAAAAGTGACTAACTTCATTTCCTAAGAGGCTTTCTGAAAAGTTCTAATATGGAAAGTGTAATAAATATTTGAAATACTCAAAACTATGTTTTAAAAGAAAGGTCATATAGCATTATTCGTCTTCTAGCATACAGCATTCAAAATCTTTGTGAAACTAATAATAGTGTACATCTCAGTAGTAAACACATACTACACACATTCATACACATATAGTTAACTAACATAACTACTTCAGTGACAGTACAATAAATCATAAGATAAAAAACAGCTCTTTTAATCCTTTAAAGGCAACTTTGGGCACCATGCTCAATAATCATGATTCCTAAAACATTCAGTACAAATAAATTGGTCAATATATGATTATAACAGATATGAATAACTTTACTAAAACTACCATAGGATAAAAATGAATGAATGAATGAATGAATGAAAAAGCATTTATTGTTTACTGTGTTCAAAAAACTATGCTGAGCCCTGGAGATACAAATATAAAAGCAAGAGAGTCCCTACTCTCACTGAACTCACATTCTAACAGAGGGAGACAACATCAATAGGAAATTTCAGTTGCAAGTTAGATGGAAAGGCCCGATAGATAATTAGTCATCTTTAGCATCATTTCAATGAATAGAAACTGTATCTGTTTCTGATGCTGAACCACTTGGTGTTAAGAACTTTCTTTTCTTTGACTTCAATAGCCATGCTAGCTGGAGGGCTGCGATACAGTTGCAAGGTTATATCTCCACTAGGGTTGCTTGCCTGCACTAATACAGCTTAAAACTTCCCTAAGGCTTTTGAGACAACCTGTACTTAAGACTGAGCGTCGTCCTCCTCCAAGAGTCCTCTCTTTCCTGGCTAAACACCCCCAATTCCTCCCATCACTCTCATCTAGCATGAGCTCACGGACCTTCACCATCCTGATAGTCCTCCCCTGGACATTACCCAGCTTCTCCATGTCTGTCTTAAACTGCAGCACTAAGAATGAAACAATATTCCACAAGTGGCTGACATAACAGAAAAGGACTATTACCTCCCTCCTCATTTGTGCTCACTATGATTGTCTTCACAGAGAGCCGGACTGGATTCTCTTCCAGGCTTCCATATCACACTGCTGGCTAACATCTGATTACACCTCACTGGGACCCTGAGTTCTTTTTCATACAAACTGCCCAAATCTAACTATGCCCATCTCATCCTACACTTGTAGAACTTGGGTTATTTTTTTTTTTAACTAAGCATAAAACTTTACATTTTTCCCTACAAAAATCCATCTTCTAGCCTGTTGAGACCTTTCTGGATCCTGTCAGCCATTATGTTAGCTATCTCTCCCAGTTTTGTGTCATCTGCAAATTTGATGAGCAAGCTATATAAACCTTTATCCAAGTCATTGGGAAAAAAAGGTTTAAAAGCAAGGATCCTAGGGACTCTCCACTGGAAACTTGCCAAGTTAATAGTGAACAATTAATTATGTCTACTTTCTTGAGTCTAGCCATTTAACCAGCTGTAAATCCATCTAATTATATTAACATGCAGTCCATATCTTTCCATCTTTTCTATAATAAAAGTATGAGATCATCATCAAATACTTTGCTACAAGCCAGTCAAACTATATAGCATTTTCCTTACCTGCTAGTTTAATAACTGTTTTTAAAAGTATTCAATGACCTGATTTGATGAAACTATTACTGGCTCTTGATCACTGCTTCCCTTCCTAGTTTAGTTTTCCTTTTACAATTCACAAAGCCCTTTCTATGTTATCTCATTTAATCCTCACAATCTGTGAAGTAGATGTAATTATTATTATTATTCCCATTTTATATTTGAGGAAACTGAGACACAAGTTATGTGATTTGCCCCAGGCTACATAGCTGGTAAGTATCTGAAGCAAGATTTGAACTCTGGTCTTCTTGACTCTAAAGTCCAATGTTCAATCCACTGCACCATCTAGCTACATAGAGAATTGAAGCTCACTGGCTTATAATTTGAAGATTCTGTTCTCTTCCCCTTTTTCTGTAAATCAGGACATCTGCCCCTTCCCAGTCCCGTGGAACTTCTCATTCTCCACAGTCTTTTGATTATCACTTACAGTTCCTCAGCAACGAATTTACAATATTTTTGTGAATTCAAGTCACCTTATCCAGATCAACTACACTTAACAGTTCTTTCAGTACTTCAAGATGTAGTACATCTAGGCAAGGTGACTTGAATTCATGAAGAGCAGGTAGGTGCTTTCTTACTATCTTGCTCATTTATCTCAGGTATATCTCCCTGTTAGTCATTTTTGTTCTCTCATTTCAAATGCAAAGGTCATTCTCTTTGGCAGAAAAAAAAAATAAGTATTGAGCAGCTCAGTCTTTTGTATGTTGTAAGTTTCCCTCATCCTATTCATCCCAAGGAGCAATCCTACCCCAATTTCTCTGAATGGACGTTTTATTAAATGTACCTTTTTGCTCTCCTTAGCTTCCCTTGGCCTCAGCTTATTTTTACAGTCTCTTGCCACACTCATTCCTTGCTTTCATTACATATTTATCTTTTAAAAATTTAAGTCCATCCATAACACACTCTTTTAGACAATGCCCATTTTTTCTCCTCCTTGGAATTATTTCCCTTTGTGTCTCCAAAATTTAATTCTTGACATTTTTCATCCCTCCTAGGATAACTTCCCCTATAACATTTTAGTCTATGGGATCATATCAATTCTTCTTTTGAATCCTTTGAAATCTGCTTGCACAAAATCTGGAATGCCTATCATTCCTTTCCTTGCCTATTCCATTACAAGCTCTAAGAAGGATTGGTTATTTCCACCGAAGGTAATATCATTGCCACCATAGCAACCAGTATTCTCTTACCTCCACGTTTGGGAGAATCAGATCCAGTAGAGAATTTCCCCCTGTTGGTTCCTCCTCCTTTCAAAGGATGTAAATATCACTAAGTCAAGCCAAAAGTCATTAGCAGCCCTGCTTTTGGCAGAAAGACAGCTCTGGCAGATGTGTAGATAACTGAAATATACTCTGATAATAAAACCTACTATTTCTCCATTCAGTGATATTTACCCTAATGTTCTCTACTACATTTCCCCGATTTGGTCCCATCTTACTATATTGCACTTCCATGTCCATATTTGCTCTATCTCGATCTCCTTTAAATAGTGTATACTCATCAAGAGCTACAGTGAAGTCACAAATTTCATCCCACCTTATGGATTTCTTTATACTGATATTTACAAGGTCAAATTTGTCTCCTTTCATTAGGACATCTTATTCCCACTGCTTGTTGCCTAAACTTTGGGCATTTCTCTACCAACAGCTGAGGCCACAGGTAGAATAAAAAGCAAAAACTATGATCACAAAGAAATATGGAAAGACTTACATGAAGTGAGGTTAAGTGTGAGACACAGAACCAGAGCTACATATGGAATAAGTACAGCATGTAAAAACACAAAACAAAACAAAAAACCAAAGGCACCTTAGAAAGGGACACAGAACACCAAGGAACTATTTATTTTCTGTCATTTATTTGGGACTATGCGGTTATAGGAAAGAGGTTTTACCTAAGATACTATTCCATATTTTGTAAGGTTTTTTGTCTTTGTTGAAGACTGTTTATAATAAAAATTTTAAAACCCATAAGGACTTGATGAAACACAAGATAGAGACAATCCTAGTTCTCCTCACTTAGTAGAGGAAATGAGAAGAGATGGCTAAAGACCTGTATTTGGCCACAAATTATATTTAAAGGAGTATCTAAGCAACTATATTTTCCTTTGATCCCTAGTGTCATCCTCGTTGTTCACACTTACACTCCTGAGAATGGTCTGGGTATTGCCAGGAAAAAGAGAAAACTATCACTTGGTTACAGATTTCTAAAGTCCAATATTCCAAAGTCTCACATATCTTCTCACTAGTTGAGATTCTATTCCATTCAAAAACATCCATTAAGCATCTATTACATGTAAGATATTGTGTTAGATACCGAAGGTATGAAAATGAAAAGGAGCACAGTTCCTGCCCTCGAGGAGCTTAACAATCCTAATAGGGATGACATTTCGTATACACAAATATGGCTGATACAAGCCAGAATATAGAGGCAAAAGAGAGGTACAAAGTAAGGATCAAGGAAGGATTCATGGAGAAACCAACAACTTGGATAAAACTTGAAGAAAAAACAAGATTTCAATATACAGAGGTGAGGAAGGAATATGTTCCAGCAACAACTCACAAGTGCATGGGGCTCTCAGCTTTACCAAATGCTTTTCCCACCATAACTCCATGCAAAACGATCATTTTCTCCATTTTACAGGAAAGGAAACTGAGACTCAGGGAATGAATAATTTCCAAATGGTCTCACACTTAATGGATTTCAAAGTTCGAATCTAGTTTCAAGCAGAGCCTATGTAACTATAAGAAGTCAGGAAAGTACTAGACAAGATCATGAGGAAATTAGCAATTAAAAGCTGCTCAAACATCAAGTTTATAAAGGGATCTAGCGTGAAACAGTACAGGGAAGATAATAAGAAGTGAGAGACGCCACTATGATGAGAGCACACTTTATTATAGGCAATAGGGCCCTAAAGGATTCTGAGGAGGAGAGTGACACAGTCAGGTCTTGGGTCATGTTCTGGTAATACTTCCTTTCAGGGAAACAGTAAAGTTAAAAATCAGGGTTGTATGACCTTGGGCAAGTAACTAAACCACTTTAGTTCCTTTATCTATATAATAAATAGAATGAATAAGTAATCTCTGAGGTTCTTTCTAGCTCTAAAATTCTATAATTCTAAAACTGAAGAATGACATACAATATCTTTTAAAATTTGATGTAAAAGTTAAAATGGATCACCTAACCCCAAGACAATCATTTTAAGTAAGTCTGTCTTTGTTTTTTAATCCTTCATTAAATCATAGATCTTGTTATTGCCTTACCCCAGGCTCTCCACTCTGCAGGAGACAAATTCATGGGAGGGTATAAATTAGAGTAAGAGGTTCAAAAAATCTTGGCCTGTTAATGGTACAGTAGTGTCACTCACTACTATTTCTCGCCAACCCTACCATTATTCTTTCTGTATTAAAAAAAAAAACTAGACCTATTATCTTCCCTCTCATGAACTACATGCTACATCCAAGACACATTCCAAACACCTCCTGATATGACCCCATTTCCTTCAATGGGACTATTATACAGGGCGTTCCTAAAGTCTGGACACATAGGCAAAAATGTGTATCTTCAAGAAATGAATGAATTTTCAATATATTTCATATATTTTATTCAGTTGGAATATTAACAAATAACATCTTCAATATGATTTCCATCATTTGTGATGCAAAAGTTGATGCAAGATTGCAAGATTCACATGAACTCGATGTAATAACTCCACATTGCCATCAATTTTAGCACATTCACTATGTGTTTAATCAAGTGTGTTGCATCTGTGATTTTCACTGAGTACATCTTCTCCTTAAGCACACCCCAGAAAAAGAAGTCAAGGGGGCTAAGGTCCATTAATATTCCAAATATTTCAAAATATGCATTTTTGCCTATGTGTCCAGACTTTAGGGACACCCTGTACACCTAGACACAACATGTTCGTCATCAGTGATTTTACCCTCTCCCTCATCTTCCACGCACTATCAACTGCCAAGTCCTCCCAAGTCCACCTTCATATAATTCAAATCTCATAAGGTCTAGAAGGAACCTAGAACTCAACTGTTCCTACCCCCTCATTTTAGAGATAAGGAAATAGAGGCCCTTAAATGTTAAGCCACTTGTCTCAGGTTACTTATATAAGCAGCAAAACCAAAATTCAAACTTCAGCCCTCTAACTCCAAAAAAAGCACCCTTTCTATTTCTCAACATTGCTTACTTATCTCTTAAACCTATCCTTATCTTTTCTATTCTTACTAGCACCAAACTAGGCAGGTCCTCTTTGCACCAATCTAACCCAAAAACTATTTGTTAAGTGTCTGACTGGAATTGTGGTTGCTTAGTTACTGTGCTGATAAGAATGAAGAAAACATTAGTAATCTTGGAAAGAGCAATTTCACTTCAGTGATGGATTGGAAACCAGATTGCAAGGGATTAGGAAATTACTACTCCAATAGATTACTAACAGGTATTCTGGAATCCAGTCTGTCTTCCCTCTAATCCATTTTTCACACCACAATTAAAATTAACCCTATAGTACTCCTCTATTAAGACCTTCTGATGACTCCCTAAAGCCTACCAAACAAGACTCAAGTAATTTTACATAGTATTCAAAGTCTTCTATAATCTGGGGCTACCCTACCTTTGCACTCTTTTCTCCCATAACTCTCCTCTACTCTATTCCCCAAATATTATAACTTGCCATGCCTTAAACTGTTTCAAATACAGATTCAGCATCCCATCCTCACCTTCAAAATAATTTTCTAGGAAAACTCCACTTTGCCTCAAACAATTTATTCCCACTACCTTCTTGAACATACAGCTTAAAAAGTCTTCCCCAAGCAGACTTTCTCTAACTATAGCCCATGGTAACTACTCACTACTTTACCTCTCCTTTTTTATAGCTTGAGCTACCTTGTCTTGATTTAGTACTCTACTCCAATCTCCCTTTAACAAGTCAATATCTCTCATATTAAAATATAAGAACTTTCATATGTTTCAACAAAGTATTTAAATTTTTAAAAATTTAAAAGTATTTATTAAACTCCTACTATGTACTACTGTCCTAGGCCCTGGGACCAAGGTACTAAGAATGAAACAATATCTGTTCACAAAAACCTTGTCTTTCATACAATCCACAAATAAACAAAATACCTTCTCAATCCTCTATGAACAGAAAGTTTGCAATAATCTTCAGACAAATTAATTCAACTAGTGCTGAAATCTCATTTAATTATCCTATTGGTTTAGAAATTTCTCATTTTCTAGAGTAGTGATAGTATCCAATCTCTCTTATAATATAAACATGCATCAGTAAATGCTTTTAAAGGCCAAGTCAAGCAACAAAAAATGGCTGAGCTTCCTCATGAAGGAAGATTCTCCCTGACTTGCAGTGATATTTGCAGTGAAAAGCCTATTTGGGGCTTTTGATATTTTTCTGCTTATTATAAGCTTGTAATTTTTAATCAACTGAAAATTTTAGTGATAAAAAAAAAGAAAGAGAAAAACTTACGTGATATAACACTATCCATATACTGAGGTAAATAAGGAGCCCACGCATCAATTGTTTCTTTTCGTCCTCCTTGTTCAATCCTTCTCAATTCAGCCAACAGTAAAGCTTGAGCTGCTTCTCTTACCTAAAGTCAAACACAAGCAGAAAATCAGGATATATAAGCATGGTGTTAGGGGAATAGGGGAAGTCAAACTATATTTGATTAAGTTTATCACTGTACAAAAACATTTTATATTAATATGGCAAACTTAAGAATATAGTAGGCCAAATTATTTATACAAGGAAAAAACTTCCTACGTGGAATAATCAATAATAATAATCAATAAATATTAAGTGCCTATTAAGTGCCAGGCACTGGGCTAAGCTCTAGAAACACAAAAACAGACAAAAAACAGTCCCTGCCCTCAAGGTACTATACACATATACGTATACGTATACATACATGCATATATATGTATGTATATGTGTATATGTATGTATATATATAAAATATGCTAGTAAATAATCAGAAACTTTTTAATAAGGATTTCATGGAAAACAAAATTTAAATAATGAAGAAATTAACAACTGACAGCATACTTAATCAAATTAACTGACTCAAAATTTAAATTACAACTCTCCAATAGTTTTAAAGCACATGTCCTCATATTTCTCTGTTTTTGTTAATAAATACTATTTATTTACTTTTAGTATTTTGTTTAAATTTTGAGTTCCAAAGTCTCTCCCCCTCTCCATTCCCTCTCCCACCCACTGAGAGGGCAAGAAATGTGATAATCAATTATACATGTGAAATCATGCAAAATATATTTCCATTTTAGCCATGTTATTTTTTTTTCTAAAAGAAGAAAAATAAAGAAAGTGAAAATATTATGCTTCAATCTGAATTTAGAGTTCACTAGTTCTCTCCCTGGAGGGTGATATGATTCGTCATCATGAGTTCTTTGGAATTATCTTGGATCATTATAATAATCTCAATAGCTAAGTCATTCACAGTTGATCATTATACAATATTGCTATTACTGTGTACAATGTTCTTCTGATTCTCCTCACTTCATTTTGCATCAGTTTACATAAATCTTTCCAGGTTCTTCTGAAATCTTCCTACTCATCATTTCTTATAGCACAATAATATTCCATTACCATCATATACCACAACTTGTTAAGCTATGCCTCAATTGACAGACATCCCTTCAATTTCCAATTCTTTGCCACCACAAAAAGAGCTGCTATAAATATATATATACATATATATACATACACACACACACACACACATATATATATATACACACACACACATATATATACACATACACACACACACACACATACACACACACATATAGGTCCTATTTCTTTTTGGTTTTTTTTAATCTCTTTGGGATATAGACCTTGCAGTGGTATTGCTGGGTCAAAGGTATGCAGTCTTATAGCTCTTTGTGCATAGTTCCAAAGTGCTCTCTACAACAGTTGGATCAGGCACAACTCTACCAGCAGCAAAAATATTACTATCGCAATTCTTCTATATCCCCTCCAATATTTATCATTTTCCTTTTCTGTCATATTATCCAATTAAGTGTGAGGTGGTACCTCGGAATTGTTTTAATTTGCATTTCTCTAATCAAAGATGATTTAGAGCATTTTTTCATACGACTATACAGAGTTTTGATTTCTTCTTTTGAAAATTGCCTATTCGTATCCCTTGACCATTTTATCAATTGGGGAATGTCTTATATTTTTACAAATTTGACTCAGTTCCCTATAAATCTGAGAAATGAGGACTTGTCAAAGTAACTTGCTACAAAAACTTTTTCCCATTTTCCTGCATTCATTCTATATCTTGGTTGCACTGGTTTCATTTTTGCAAAAAACTTTTTAATTTAATGTAATCAAAATTATCCTTTTTTACTTCCTGTGGTCCTCTCTATCTCATTTGGTAATAAACTCTTCCCTTATTCAAAGTTTTTTGGTAGTTTGACTGTTATGGCACTGAATAAGTAAATTAATTTAGTTAAAATTGTCATTTTTTATTATCTTGGCTTGGCATGCTCACGAACAACGAATACTTCTCAAATTGTTTAGACCTCTTTATTTTTGTGAAAATTGTTTTGTAATTGTGTATATAGTTCCTGAGTTTGTGTTGGCAGGTAGACAACCAAATATTCTGGATTTTCTGCAGTTATTTTAAATGGAATTTCTCTTTCTATCTCTTCCTGCTGGACTTCGTTGGTAATATGTAGAAATGCTGATGAGGTTATGTGGATTCATTTTGCATCTTCAAATGTCTTCACATTTCAAGGAAAGCTCAAATGTTCATAAAAGTCATAAAAGATATTTTTAATTTTTATTATTTTAGCCTTAAGACATTTAGAAACTAGTAAAAATGCAAGACTTGTATTTATCTATATGATTTGCATCATCTTTAAGTATAATTAAATCTTTCTTTCCATCATAATAAAGAGTATATAAATTGTTTTTGTTCTTAACAGAAAAAGCATTTCTACTTCTGTGCCATCATAAATTGTTTCAAGAGTATGGTAAGAAACAATTAGAAAGCTACGAAATTTTTATTCCAATTTTCAGCATCAATTCTCTTTTGCAAAGCTACACATTTAACCATTATTTCTTTTGTTGCTTTTTTAACAAAGCTGTATTAATCATGTCGGAACAACTAAGCCATTTTTCCAGGAATCAATTTACTGTCTGCAAATCAAAAGATATAACTCAGTAGTATCTAAATAACAATTAAGCTGAAAGAGATTTCTGTCTCAATGGAATTTTTAAATGAATTCAAATATTTGTAAATCTGACAATAAAACTAAATACCTTTATGGAAAGGGGGAAAAAAAGGCTAAAACACATTCAGGACACTCCTTGGAAGTGGCAAGAGTATAAACTGCAACCTATGGTTTCTTTTCTCCTCCTACAGTATTCCTTGTACTGTACTATACTCTACTTTTACAAAAATATTTCTAAGCTCTTGCTGTTGGACCTTTTCAAACAATCTCTGACAACACGACCTCATCGACACAAAACAACACAAATCTTTTCCTAGAGTGCTGCAATCTGATTTGATTGTTTCATTGTTTAATATAAAGGAACCTTAAAAATTCAATGAAACCTATGCAATTTATCATCTATAGATCACAGATCAAGAGCTAGAAGGTAGCTCAGAGTTCATCAGCAGGGTTTGAGGTCAGGTCCCCCAGTACTAGTTTTGCTATATCATACAGATAAGGAAATTGCTGTAATTGCCATTTCCTATATCCCTCCACAAAGTAATTAGAGATACACAGAAGAGTTTAGAGAAATTATAACTTCACTGCCTCTTTAAGATCCCAGGATTGCCTCCATGCCAAAAACAGGCTTCAGAATAGCATTTTAGTAGGGACATTTCCTAATTGCATAACTTTAATATTACCTCTAGGCATCGATCTTGCCATCTACGAGCCAGCATTTCCAGAAGTGGAGGTCTAAATTTATCCAATCCCAATAGGTCTGGAAGCATAACACAATGCATAGCAGCTAATTGACTCCATCCTGTTGAAATATATTAAAGTGATATTAAAAATCTTTTCACTTTGAGCACCAAAGACCAAAATAGGTGTATTTTTAAGAAAATAAAAAATATATACAGGGTCACTGAAATGTTCTGTAATATGCATATTTTTCTAACATTAGAGACATTGTAAAGACATTAGAAATTCTGTTCAAAAATATATAAAATGTTTGTACGATATTCAAAAATCCTACAAAGTAACATTTGTTTATGATGCCTGTAAAGACTAATAAAATCCTAAGAAAACCAGCTATTTAAATGCCCAGATAAAATAATATACAGAATATGAAAACAAAAATGTAATTGTAGGTCACCACCGAAATGTAAAATATAAGTGAAATACCAAGTTAGCATGGAAAAAAACAGCTTAAAACCCATGATATACATATCCATTTGAAGCTGATTTCAAAGCGTTTAAAGGGCCTCCATGTAGCAATCAAAAAATGGGTGTGCATCAGTTTACATATAGCCACCTGTGTGACTCATCTATGGCAAAATGTACTTCATTCCTGCTGTGTCAGGAGTTCTTATTTAAGGTGCCTGACGGTCAGTCCTCTTTCTTAGACTACCAGATTCACAAGCCTTCAATAGTATTCATATTAGGAATGAGTAAACAGAGCACCAACTCTGGGAGGGAAAATGAACTCAAACATTTCGAAAACAAGTGCAATTTGAAAAATTTAAAATCCTAGTAAAAATTCTATGACCTGCAGTCAGTTCAAATTGGAGGAGGGAGAGAGCTATTATTTTTCAACATTCTAAGTTCACAAAATAGAGTGTTGTTATTTGAAAAGATGTATATGATGATCTACTAAAACATCAGCATTTTATGTGACTAAAATATACATAAATTATTCAATTTCATTTACATATTCTGTCATTGTAAACATTGCTAACTTAACTGTTTTAGGTTTTATGATTTAAAATAAGAGCACTATTTAAAGTCAGTGTCTTGAAATATCTCTAAAAGGGAAATTTTCACATTCCCACAAGAAGTCTTAAAAATAATTACGGATGTTTTGAAGCATAAACAATTTTTCCATAACCTGGAATGTTTCTGAAAAAAGTTCATGTTTGTAAATAAGAAACAATTATAAGTAAATTAATTAGGGACATATTCTCCCTTCTACTGAAGTATCTGACAAGTTACTTTTTTCAGTCAGATACAATCATCATTTATTAGTAAGAAAAAAAAATGAGAGGTATCTTGGAATACCTTATAGAAAGCTGGCCTTGAAGTCAGAAAGATCTGGGTTTAAACCCCACCCCTGGTACCTCCTGGCTAAGTGACTTTGGGCAAATCAATTACTACCCAGTGCCCCAGGCAATCCTCTAAGACTCTACATGGTATCATAGTTGCAGATCTCATCAGAAATTTCTAACAGCAAGGAAGTCATAAGGCCAGACCCCCCCTGCCCCCCAAAAAAGTGAGGAAAAAAATATGCTTAAATGTCAGAAAAACCTGTGGCCAGATCATTTGGGGGGAGGGGAAATCACACAATATTTTAACATGAGCACAATTTTCCAATTTTTCATCCTTCAAAACTCCAATTAATTTATTAATTGCTAGACATTATCACCACATCCTTGACAGCAATACCAAACCAAAAACAGATTCACACCCTTAAGCCCTCATCCTTTTGTTTTTATATGAACCATCCATTCAAGTCTTACAGATTGGGTAGTATTCCTTTGTTTCCAATTGAGTTACCTTTTACTAAAGGGTCCAAAATTACAGATAACATACATTGTGCAATCTGGTAAAGTTCTAGAACCATAAAGGAATGGCTCAATCAAAGCCTCATTGGGATTCTGAGGGTAGAAGGGTACAAATGATGTTTACCTGGCTCTTGAAGAAATAGTGTAGTTAACATATACAAATTATAAGAAAAAATATTTTGTCCTCTTCCTGCAACTAACCTACCTACTTTAGATTAAACTACATAAAAATAATAAAACCTGTAAATGGCCCTTTTGAAGCTTTGTAATGTTTCAAGTACAATATAATTATGAGCTATTATATCAGCTCCAAAAGAGAAGTAGAAAAGGGAATGAGTGACAACTAATCAGCACAAAATGGTAAGGGATTACAACCACTGATCTGAAGAATTTGAAAGAATGAATACAAAATTAAGAGACTATCCATATATCTCTCATTAGAAACACCAACCTATAACAAAAGCAAAGAGTGTCTATTTAGCTGGGTGATGAGACCACAAGTAAACAAATTTACTAATTCTAAAACCAGAGAACATGTGGCAAAGAAAAACACAAAACCAACTGTATCCACTTTCTCATATTGTTTCACACATAAATATAACATCTTTGTACTTCCACAGTAGAAATTCTTACTATAATTTGGCTTAAATAAGCCTTCAAGTAAGATTAAATTCATGACAATAACAACTATTAATACATATTAGCAAACAATGTTACAAAAAAAAGTAATGTGGGGATCCCAGAAATAAAGAAGATGAATGTGTAAATTAGATAAAAGAACCATGTCATACTAAGATAAAGCATAAGTTGAAAGAATAGAATAAGTTGTTAGAAACTTAAGAGAAAATACCTTCATTTACTAAGAAACAGGCATGTAAAGCAGGAGTAGGAGCAGGGTCAGAACCAGAGTGATCAGTGTCAGACCGAGCGGAAACGACAGGTGCAGCAGCTTGCAGAGGAAATAGAAGAAATAAAGAGGAGAGAAATTGAGGCACAGCTGTTTCTGAAAAAGTAGCTCAGTATTAGTGAAGAATGAAAAAAAATTAAATAGGCAAAAACCATGGTGAATGTAGAACTGAAAATGATTTTTAATCAGAAATGTAAGATTAAGAAGAATCAAACGGAAATCACAATTGTAAGGTCAAACTCCAAAACTAACTTTTAATATTTAACAATATACACAGTCAAAAACACTAACATTCTAAGTACCTCTAACCTTAATCAAGAAAAAACAATAAAATTTTCAAATAGCAAAAATGATACTGTGGTAGGAAAACAAAATGAAAATTTCATCTTACTCTAAAATATTCTTATTTCTCAAACATTTGAATTAAGCTGGAGAGGAACAACAGGATCTAGTTGTTTAGTGTAGGTAATGTGCTTTTGTAACAGCTTATTTCTTAACAGTTCAAAGTATCTTTAAATATCTAAAACCTATTTACTACAATGAATATATACCAATTTGCAAATATGAAGTATAGTTATACTAAGAAAATATTTACATAGCACTGTCTTCATTATATTTTCTTTTTTAAAACGTTCCTATTATATACAAATCAAGGCTTTAGAAACTAACTATTGGAAACTGTGTAATTCTTAATGTAAATCACAGGACAAAACAAATAACACATTTTATTTTACCACTAACAAGCCTTGACTAAAATTATCATATGAAAAGGGAAAAAGACCTTATGGCACACACATTCTATGACAGGGGTCAATGTTTAGATTTAGAGGTCACCATTTGACACTTCCTTCCTATGGAGAAATTACCATATGTCATGCACAAGCATCTTCAAATGAATCCCTTTCCTTTATTCTGTGGTTGAACTGAAGCAATAGGTTCAAGCTCCTGACCAGATTATGCATTGTCTTCTGACTGGTATGTTTGCTTTGCATGCAGTGAACTGCTTTTTGTCACCATGGGACATCTGCATGAAAACTACTTTGTCATAATTTCCACATGGATGCATCATAATGTCAACTCGGCACACACGTGTAAGGGACACAGCCTAACCAACAAAAGTCTGTCCAACACGAGAAAATTAAACTTAAGTGAGAAAATCTAAGGTTCATCTTACATAAGTGAAATTTAAAAGAAACTCTACCAAACAAAAGGGTGAAAACTTTTTTCTTTGACTTGTGGAATTTAAAGTGGTTTTGTCCCTCCTACAGAAAAACAAGGGCTGCCTTTAATCATATAATTGATAAAATCTAACTCTTCTTTCAAAGTGACATATTTATTCTAAAGACCGTATTTGTTCTTCAGACTCCTTCCTCCACATATCATGACGTAGCCTAAATCCAGTTACAATGAGCATCTCAAAGATGTACTTTGCTATGCACACAGAGAGCCGGAGCCCTGGCAGTGGCGGCAGGGGACTTAGCTTCCATGCCTTGGCTCTCCTTCCTCCCATGCCTCTGCTGCAGGAGGGGGCCAGGCAAGGGGCCCTGCCCTGATGCTACTCTTGTTGGCTCCCATGCACTTGGGACATTACATTATTTCATTAAGCAAAAGGAAAACTACTCGCTTTAGAAGCTAAGTAATACTAATTCTTTCTCCCTATGCCCCTAATTCACAAAGCATAATAAGAATAGGAGAGGAAGGAGTCTGGGAGTTGTTTTATGAAGATTAATTAAAACCCACACTAGCAACTATGTAAAATAGCATACTCATATTGAGACGTCCCTTTTCTATTAGGCATTCTATGTCCCTCAGAAAGGAACTTGGGTCATACTCGAGCCAAATTTAATTGCAAAATGAATATATCGTAAAAGGGTAATGGGCATTATATGTATCTGTAGTTACAAAAGAAAAGTTCACAGGACATTCTACAAAATCCATATTTATCTCATTCATTTCACAGAAGGAGCTGCTTAGGCCTTTTTGACAAATTTTCAGGTCATTATAGATCAAGAAAAAAATGTTATTAAAACAAAAAAAAATTTAAACATGCACTGGAATGAATTATGCTGTTTCAAGATAAGAAAGTTCTACATCACCTTAAAAAAATCTTCAGGCTGACTAACCAAGGTCATTTATGCAGTTAAATAACAAGGACAGGACTCAAACCTAGAACTTATGATTTAGACTACACAACTTAGTAAACATTTTTTCCCTAGAACTGAAAGAACACCATATCACAGATAAATGTCCTTCCTGAAAAGGGTTAGAATCTTGAGAAGGATGAAAAGCTACTTTATACCTTTGTGCTGGCTGAGGATCCAAACAGTATGATTATCCACATTTTGTCAGAACTGTCCTTTAAATTCTACTGTTAACTAGCTTCCAGAATATTACAGTTAAAAGGGACTAAAAATCATCCTGAATCACGTACTCATTTTACAGATGAGAAAACCAAAGCCTAGAGGAAGTGAAATGACTCACCGAAGGCCACACAGCAAATTCCCAGAAAAGGTGGGAACAAGAATCCAATTATTACTCCTTTAAAAAAAAAATCCTTGCCTTCCTCAAATTTTACTTTTACACGAAAAATCTCAAGTCCATACTAGATGGAAATATTTATGTGGATCACCTGTAATTTATTATACAAAATGTTTCAATACCTATGATTCTTTTCCTTTCAAACCAATCCATTTCAGTCTTTTTGGAGTGGAGAGGTTTGGATTTATTATAAACTTCATTTTTTCTTACTGGCATTGTATTGCAAATAAGTATGACCTAAATAGTATTTTTTAAAATATACATCTCAGCAAAAATGTACTCTATATATTGGTTGAAACACATCAGCCTAATAATCTATGACCAGTGACATCCATAATGTAAGCAAAATAAAATGAATGCAGAAAAAAATGAGAAATGCAAATTGTATCAGAGAAGCCAAGAAGCACTATTAATGAAGAAAAAGGTACTCGTCCATTTCCAGAATAGAAAAAAAACTGAGTTGACAGGGAGGAAGTCATCAGAAAATAAAATTTTTTAAAGTGATCCTTCCCAGCTTGGCATTTCAAAAATTTATAATAATGATTAATAATTTAAACAAAATCTGAACATGGCAACCATCTTGTTACTTGGAAATTATGGAGAGGGGGAGGGGGAAGAAAGCTAACCAGAAGCTAGGGGATTCTGTAAGAATCCTACTTATATATTATTTTCAATTTTCTGCAGTGGGCACGTCATTAGCAATGCTAATATGAAGGCAATATTTAACTATTTATACATTTCATTTTGCATGGAATGCCACCAGATTTGGTAGACGGACTTTCCACTGACCTTTGAAAAGAACATTAAGAATTAAGAAAAGACTATCAATTCTACTTCCAATTATTTTTTTTACTAATGCCTATCTTTCTGAACCAATGCTTTGAGTAAATGGCCTCTTGACTTCAGCATTTCGTTTAAACAATCAAGAGCTTCTATGTATTTTGCACATAGTAGGAACTTAAAGAAATGTTGGATAAATTTAATTTTCTGGTTCTTGGTACTTGCTGTTACAAAAATCAACTACAGCTAACTAAGCCTTCTTTAAAGAGTTAAATAGTAAAACTCCTTCACAAATTTCCCATTAAAAAGGCACTTGTAAATCCTAAGAAATAAGGATACTCCCAAAGGTTTCACTAATTTCAGAAAAAAAACATCGTTTACCACAAAAGTATAAATGACACAAAAGGATTACCTTGCCAAAGACGTTTCACCTTTCCCACAATACCACACTAAGCCTGTTCCCTCCCTTCACAATGAAGTCCAGCACTCTTAAAGAAACACAATTTCCCTAACCCTTAAGGGCTTCATTTGCCTCTATCCCCAGCTTTGACCTCATGAGCCACAACTTTAATGATTCACCAGCCATGGCAGAATCTCTCCTTCCTCCAACCTTCCACTGCTCATTCTCATCCCTGGGTAACCCTTGGAATCTGATTTCCCCATTCCTGGGCCTGAACACAGCTGGAGAAAGTCAAGAAAGGAAAGTCATGTTGTCCATAACAAATTTATAGTATATAACTCCAGTAGTTCACCCAATTACTATTTGACAATCTTTTTATCTTCTACTCTTATTAACTTCTTGTCTTATTTCATAGTAACTATTCCAAACGTTTTCTGCTCAGGCCCCCAAGATTTGAGTAGATCCCCCCTCCCCTTACATACAGTAAATGGCTTAACCTTTTACTTCGATAAGGACATTAAGGCCAACAGATGAGAGTTCTCTTCTATCCCCTTTTCCATAGCTCAAAATTTCTTTTCTACTCCTTTCTCTCCTTATCACAGAGAATACTGTGGAGTTAAGGTTGGTCCCTTATTCTTGCTTCCTCCAGGATCTGGCTCCAACAATTATCTCTTCTTGAATCTTCAATCTTTCCCTCTCTATTGATTTCTTCAGACATATAAATGAACTCAATTTTCCCTAAATGTAACAACAACAAAAAAGCCTTCCCTTACTTCTTTTACCCCATGCTGATACCATTACATCTCTTTTTTACTCTTTCAAATTTCTAGGAAAAGTTATCTACAGTCAATGTCTCCATTTTCCACCTACTCTGTCCTCACCCTCATGCGTTCTGAACTTGATTCCCATAAGAGATCAGAAATGACCTCTTAACAATGGCCTTTCCTCAGTCCACATACTGTTTGATCTATCTGTAGCATATAATATTGTTGATCACGTCCTTCGGCTAGATACTCTCTCCATTCTTGGCTTCAGATAGGAGAGGCACCACTGTCTCCCGGTTCTCTTCCTTCTTCTCTAAACTACTAATCCTCTCCCAACCCCTTAATGTGGGTGTTCTATTATTGGTTAGCTTCTCTCTCTATAGGAGAGGTTCTTAATCTTTTTCATGTCATGGACCCCTTTGGCAGTCTGATGAAGTCCATGGAACTCTTGACAAACATGAGAAAGATATAAAAATCTTGATTATGCACATTCTAAAGAGACATTAATGAGTTTCCTAGAGACGTAGGACCATCAGAGACAACAGGTTCATCAGAGTGAAAAGGAAAGTCGTAACTTAAACACTAACTTGAATGATGCCTAAGTTGGGCCTTTGCTATCACTAAACATTGACATGCCCACAGAAAGAGGAAATAGGAAGCTTTGGTATTCTACATGCCTTAATCTGAGTTTCTAGTGATTTTATACCATGTAATAAGTAAGAAGACATTTCCCCACTTATCATCAGAGTAGTTGAAGTCAAACCTGATTTTGAAAAATAGGGTATAGACTTCTTACTTAAAACGTTTAGGTTTGTATAATGCAATGGTAATATCCTTGTGGTTAAAGAAGTAGCATCAATATTCAAACATACTAAATCTTCATTTACAGCCTAATATCAAGCTTAGTATCAACCATCAGGCTTCATCATTAATATTGCTTAGTCCCAAATTCTGGGGTAATGCTGTATTGAATGATCAATTCTTATTCAATACAATCTATTAAGTATTTTCAACAAGATAGAATGATTTTAGGAAAACGGCAAGTTAGCTTTGTAAAGCACCAATAAAAGTTCTCTTTACATTTTGCTGGTCTAGGCCTACAGGAGCATAGTAATTAATAAACATAAAATTACATAAACCTAGATTTTTTTGTATGACAGATACACTCAGGACTAACGATCTACCTCATTCAGTTGTTATAGGAATCATATATATAAGTGAAAGTACATAAAAGATCTCTGAAAAAAAATGGGAAGCACTTAAAAATTTTAAGAGATCACCATTATGACAACATGAATCTGATTACCTGACATTTTAACATTCAATATCCTTGCCTCTTCACTGATGTTTTGTTAAAAAGAAAACAAAAAACAAAAAACTTCCAAGTAAACAATTAGCTGGTAAAATCTAATTCACTGTTTCTCATGAATTTAAATCAGCTTCTTCCACTTCTGAATATTTAGTTTTTGAAAAAGAGTCTTTACAATATAGAAGCCTTGTAATTAACATCCTTTTGCCATAAAGCTTCCTAGATTTGTTTATAGTGCAGTGAAGACTTATCTATATTATCTCTCATCTCAAAATTAAATTTAAGGACTATTAGCTTAGAAAATGCAGGCATTTCTCTTGTGTAGACCTTAAGGCAGCTTCCGCAACTAACTCTAGACCAATATATGTGAATTCCTAATGAACATTGATTCTATACAACTACTGGAATAACTGCAGATATATGGCTTTATGTGCACTACACCAAGGTGAATATGAGGAAAAGGAAATCATAAATCACAATGAAAACAGAGAGATGAACTGGATAGAGTAGAAAAATAAAGTTAAAGTGGCCTAACTGCTAAAGTAGAATCAGAGGACACTTCAAAAGCTCAATTCCATTTGAAAGAGCCCACTGCATTCCATAATGTCTGACCCATGTCACTTGAGACTGTGGATATCTGTGGACTTTGCTGCCAGAGACAAGGATCTGAGAGGCTAGTGGGTGTTTTACTGCGCAATGCTATCCAAATGGAAATTGCTGACCTTATTGCCTAAAATGAGTGCTCTAAAGAGTCTCAATTCTCAATGTCCTTCTCAGTGCTCTCAACACTCAATTCCTTGCCAAGGAGAAGCTGCATTAATGCCTCAGTGCTGAGCCATTTGCACCAACAGAAAGTGGACTGACTTGACCAGGTCAACCAACTCAACACCAGTAAGTTGGTGGCATGATTGATACAAAGTGAACATGTCACATACTACTGCTGAAGCACTCTCCAAAAATCTCCTACTGGTGCAGGAATGAAAAATAAGTTGAAGAAAAAAATATCTACTAGAAGAATTTTTTTATACTCTTTAACAGCAGTAATTCTGAGATGAGACTTTAAGCTAATTAAATGAAAGGCATTACATCCTACTATTCTTTTCTTGTGTATATTTCTTTAAAAGTATTTCAGTAAGATTTTAAAATGTAATGGGAAGACTGCTTGCCTCTTAAGGTGTCACTCTCTATGAGGGCTTCCTCCTAGAGATTAGTGATTCAAGCTTAAACTAAAAACATATCCTTACTAAATACTCAGGCTTTTTTTTTAATAGTAAGTTTGTGGGGATTTGGGCCTCTTTTTTGTTTAAAATTGAATAAATAAATCTTGAAGCTTAATCATAAAGTTTATGTATAAACTGAACCACTCTAACTGAATATGAGATAAAATAGAAAATTTCTCTCAAAAGTAGTATTTTCAATTTGGAGAGCTTGAACAAAATTGTCTGAAACAATACATGAAGAATAATTTTGCCCACTAGCCAAAAAATATTTCTCATAGAAGATGAAGGAAAGAAATATGTGTGACTACTTCGGGCTTGATTTTTTTTAATCTAATAGCTACTTCCACAAGTAAAAAGAAACTAAAGGATAAAGACAAATGGCCAACTATACGCAAGAAAAGGGTAAAAATTTAATGGACAATCCAACAAAAGAGCTCCACCCATGAATTTATTGGTTAACTTTTTCTCTCTGGATTATAAGATAAAAAAATCTGAATAAAACATTTCTAGGAAAAAAAACCCAGCGTCTGGTGCAAGTATTTCAAAAACCTATTATTTCATCAGTGTGGGGAGTTCTTTCACCTTCCCAGATCTCAACTCTTCTAAAACACACTAGATGGTCTTTGAAGTTTTGTGGCTAAAAAATGTACAGCTCTAAGGCAAATTTGGTTATAAGTCTCCTCCTAAACTTTTAACTAGTCTGTTCTTCAGATAAGTAACATACAGATGCGCCACTAGGCCTTTACACAAAGTCTTTCCAGTTTGAAAGAAAGTGTAAGAGCCTGTCATGCTGGCACAGCCTTGAAAAAGGAGGACTATTTCCACATCATGGTGAGGCTTCAAAGAACAGCTTCAGTGAAATGTACTACATAAAGTGCTGGACTTGGAGTCAGGAAGATCTGAGTTCTAATCCTTCCTTGGAAACTTCTTAACTGTGTTACCCTAGACAAGTCACTTCATTTCATCTCAAATTTGCCATCTGTAAAATGTCCATTAAAAATAGTACCTGCCTCACTGGGTGGTTGAGGATCAAATGACCTAACACACATAAAGCTCTGTGCAAATCTTACAGGGCTATATAAATAGTAGCTGTCACTAATCATTACTATTAGTGAATATGAAATTTCAAATACCTAAGATGGTAGTAAAATATCTACAAATTATTACTCTAGATGGGCGTTAGCTATTTCCAAGAGGCTTGCAGGCTTAAATCTATGACATTTCATCCCCAATCTAGAAAGCCAAACAGGAGCAATTTAAAGCAGTTTAAATTTTTTTTTTGAAACATAAAAGTTTCTTTTAATATACCAAAGAAAATAAAAGCTACACCAATTGCAATTAATTCTCAGTTATCTTGACAAAGATATAAAAGACTATAGAATCAAAATCAGCAGATAAACTAAAAGTAATTGAGAATTTTAGAACATTAAAACTGAAAAGAATCTTAGAAACCAATTAGATCCTACATCTTACATATCACACAAGTAACATGAAGCCCAAAGAGATAATGACTTATCCTAGGTCATCAAGCTTAGGACTTAAACCCAAAATTTCTGATTCACACTCAGCATTTTTTCCACTGCACTACCACTGCTATTTCATTTTGGGAGACAGCTGATGTTCTAGGATTTCAGAGTATATGTCAAACGTAATATAACTTCAAATATAAAGACAATGAAATCAACACTTGGTAGTAACAATTCTCTCTACCCAGTCAAGAGTTGAGTAATAAAAAGCTCAACTATTTACTACTCCCTACTCCAAATTGTAAACAGACAACACCACCTCTCAGATCAATAGGAACAACAATTCTAAGTATAACTGTTCCTTTTCCCTGCCCCCTCCCTTCTCTATCTCTCTCTAGTAGCTCATTTTTCAGACTTAGTTATGCCCTAGAGACCAACAACTACTTCATGAGAAAAAAAAAAAAGCATTTCCTGGTGGCTGAGTGAGGTGGAAGAAACTCAACTTTCTTTCCCTTCCAATTCCTGTTAGACAACAGCTACAGGCAGAAAACAAATAAATGATCACATCAACAGTGATCTCAATAAAAAGGAATGATCATTTTGAAAATAATTTAAAAGTGAAAAGTCCAATCAATGTACAATCTTGTCACTTCTTTATCCACAACATCTCTCACAGAACTCTCCTTCTTTCTACTCCCACAGCCACCACCCTAGATTAGGCCCTCCTCATCTCTCATCTAGACAAAAAAATCTCTCATTAGAGTCAAAGTCTCATAACTGTTCTCTGGATCTCAAGTCTCTCTCCACTCCAAATCATCCTCCACGCAACTGCCAAAGCAACTTTACTAACATCTAAGTATGTCATGTCACATGCCCCATATACAATAAATTCTATTAGCTCTCTATCACTTACAGGGTCAAATGTAAATTTCTCTGTTTGGAAATTAAACCTTTTCACAATCCAGCCCCTTCCTACCTTTCTGATCAAATCAGCAATATAGGCCCACTTGTTATTTCACAAATAGAATGCTTCATCTTCTATCACCATGCTTTTGCACTGACTGCTTTAGGTGCCTGGTATGGTTTTTCTCCTTGGGTCTAGGGCTATAAGATCTCTGTCCTCCTTTCAAAATCAGTTCACTAATCACCTTCTACTGGAGATTTTTCCTGCTTCACTCAGCCGCTACTGCCTTCTTCTCTAAGGTTACCCTCTGTCTACTGTGTATGTATTTGTATGTACCAGTATACTTAATTGTTATCTCCTCTATTAGAATGCAAACTCCTTAAGGGAAGGCTCTGTTTTTTTCTTCTTTGTAACCTCAATGCTTAGCAGAAGACAGGCACATAGTAAGTGCCTAATGAATCCTTGGTGATTGTTAATTCATAACACAGATAATCTGCCTGATGATGACAAAAGATTACTATAAAGAATGGAACTATGGATTTTAACATTTTAAAACACTGATAAAAAATAAACACAACCTTTAGGTTCCAGGTACACTTCCAATTCAGCCCTTGATATCACAAAGTTAAGGTGTTTCTGTTGTATGCGTATCAAGTCACAGACCATAAAATGACAAGTCTGAATGAGTTAGCCACTTGTCAATTACTATGTAAATCATATTTTTTAACTGATATCTTAATTACCCAAATTTTTATCTGGAATATAAAAACTTTCCTCTCCTTTTAACAATCAGAAACAAACTAAATTTTTTCATTATACATTATATTACCTACACTTCTTCAGTTTCAAAAGCTGAAATGTCAAATCAATTACATAATAAAATTCAACTTTACCTTGTTTAATCTGTCCTTGCACAACATTACTGGAAGTCGGAGGGGAACCCTTCATTTTAGAAAAGTCTGGGGTGCTTGGCCTAGGTGGCCTTTAAAAAAAACATATATATAATATAGTTAAACTTAATGGTAGTAAACAAGTTACATTTTAAATACTTATGGCATTTAAAAGAATGAACATATAGAATGTTCTCTAATTTACAATAATAAAAATTTAAATATAGTAAGCCACACACCCCCTCAAAATGCACCAAATGCTAACAAACTGCAATGGCATACAGAATATCTGCTTTGTCTGTAACCCTAAAACCTAGTCAAGATAACCCAAAAAATTGTCACTGATTATATAATACCAATCACAGGGCATATATGGGGGAAATATTTAAATATTTAAAAGTTCTTAAATCCCTGCCATCCAAGAGCATGGCTCTATTAAGATAGTACACTGCCAACCACAGTTTAAAAAAAAGAGAGAGAAAGAAGGGGTGGGGGGAAGAGATAAAGAGAGAGAGAGAGAGACAGAGGCATTGTGGCACAGTAAAAAGAGAGTTGTTTTCAGAGCCTGTAAGACATGGGTTCAAGCCTTACCTATCACACATAAAGGCTGTGTGACTCTGGGGAAGTCACTCAACCACTCAGGGCTTGAAGCAACCCTCTAAGCTAAAAGTTGCCAGCCTGCAGTGGTATGAAGTTTCCTTATCCTAGAGTTCCCTATATTCATGAAATCACAGGAAGTCCTTCAGCCATCAAATTAATAAAATGAAAAACGTAGATCAGCTTGCAGAGAGCAAAAGAACAAAAGCAGGGTTTAAGAAGTTGGGTTTTTCTTCATAATTGCATGAAAATATGAAGCTACAATTTAGTCTTAGTGTTCTGGTGGCATTGAAAGAGAGCTCCATTGCATAGAAAAAGCTTTTTTTCCCCAAAAGAGCTTTTAGAAGTCCTAAATAAATTCCTAATTATTGCACTAAAGCATTACTACACTTTACACAAAAATCTAAACCAAATCACTGAATAGACAAGGATATACAATAAGAGCAATCATGCTAACTAGATTTAGCATCCTGAATTGCATTTTAGTGGAAACATTTAGTAGGCAGGAATTCTACGGATAGTATTTAATCAAGAGCTGACCTTGAAATGTCACTATAAATAAAATCCACACCTAAAATCTACTCTCTTCCATATCAATCTCTTCCGTATCCATATGGCTGACTATTTTAGTTGGTACAACTTTATTCTATTTGCTCTTACAATTGAGGAAACAATACTATACCAAGAACACACTAAAAGAATTCTTTATGTACACGTCTCTGCATAGCATAGAAAACAAGAAGTACTCATCAGAGACAAAGTGGACCTTTTAAAAAAAGCACAAAATAAATTGCAACGAATGAAATTAAATCAATCAATCATTGTCACACCTGACAGGGCCCTTCTTCATATGATCACCAATAAAAGTTGCATTGGTCATACTCATTAAAGTATTTGCCAAAGATATAATAGACAGAAGGTGCTGAGTAGTGACAGCCCGGGATACTCCATAGGTTCCTTTTCCTACTCCCTCAGTAGCTGAGAGTTTTCTTTCCCCTTCTGGTTTTCCACAGGATGGCTTACATACAGGCTGGTTATGCCCAGGAAGCATCAATGACATGTGGCCTCCTCTTGACAGAAGACCAAAGGAGACTGTGCAGTGGGGTTTAAGCATTCCAAGGCGGTCAAGACAAACTTCATCTAGAACTTCGTTCAGACCCCAGGCATGAAGACAGGACATAAACAACTTTGCAGTATCCATCGTCAGGTTATACTCTAATAAAGTCAATGGCTTAGATTTGCTAGATCGGTACTCCGGATCACTTTCTTCTCTCTTCTGCCTCAGTATCACCTCATCCTCATCTTCATCATCAAGGAGATGCTCCTTTATGTTCTCTTTGATTGTTTCTTTGACTTGTTGGAAGAGTACGGCTGCTCTTTTGCCAGTCAGGAAAGAGCCCCCTTTGTCAGCACTGCCAGATGCTTTATGCAAACTCTCTGGGGAAATGAGGGCAGTGTTCGGCCTAGAGGCTTCTTCAGTCAGCAGCTGAATAATCAAAGCTTCCACATCGAAGAAGAGCACATGTATGTCCGGATCTGTTAGGTTAGTCTTTATTGCTTGAACCATCAGAGAATTATGAGAATACTTAGGTAAGTTTCCCTGCAATAAATATTTTTAAAAGACAGTTATAATTAAAGCATCTTTTCATGTCATTAATACATCAAATCAAACAAATATTTAAAATAAGAAATTTGAAAATACATTAGCTTATTTAGAAAACTGTAAATATATACCAACTTGCCCAATATTTGGTTACTAAGATGTAACAGACTTAGGAGATACAGAAAACGCTATGCTCAAACATAAGCTGAACACAAAGAAATTCCCAATTCCTATGAAGAAGGTGGCCAAGAATCAAATTCTTCAGAAAGTCCTTTATTATGAGTTGGAAAAAAAAAGAAACTAAAGTAATATATATGTGTATATATTTATATAAATACACACACACACATACACACACACAATGTTACCTCAAAATTTCTCTTAGTACTCATATCACTACAAGAAGTAACTTATTTGTACCCTACATATTGAGAAAATAGAAAAAGTATACTATAACTGTGTTCACACAACAAATCAGTCAAGAAAGTAACCAAGATTTTATGAATTTCATTCTTCTAATAAGCTAAATCAGTATTGAAAAAGAAATGATTTCTAGAATCTTAATTAATTTACCAAGAAACAACCTAAACTTAGTCTTCATCAATAATTACTTTCAGAAGTCAAGAAGAGATAAACCATCTGGCAGAGCTATTAAAGACGCATGAGGCATTCAAATAATTGTTGAACTAACTATACACATATAATGTAGGCATATACACAACAGCATATATAGGTCACAACTAAAGATCTATATCCTCTTGTTAACAAGCTGATTTTAGGTCAAGCATAGTGGCACATGCCTATAATCCCTGTTACTAGGGAGACTAAGGCTGGTGGATGGCTTGAACTCAGAAGTTCTGAACTTCAGTAAGGCCAAAGCCAATCAGGAATCTATATACAAGCTGACTGATACCAATATGTAGTGAGCCTTTAAGGGTACGAGAGCCTAGGAGCCCACCAGGCTGCCTAAGGAGAGACAAACTAGCCCAGATTAGAAATGGAGCAACACAAAGCATCTGTGCCAAGGGCAGGGAACCTGTGGCCTGAAGGCCACAAGTAGCCCTCTAGGTTCTCAAGTGTAGCCCTTTGTCTGATTGATTCAATCAAAGGGCCATAACTGGGGACCCAGAGGGCCATATGTGGCCTCGAGGCCACAGGTTCCCTGCCCCTGGTCTGTGTTAGTCAGTAGTGGGATCCAGACCCTAAGCGAGTCTATACCTCCAGCCTAGGCAAGCTGAGGAGACTCACTGACTCATTAATTCATTCATTCATCCAGTCAATCAGTCAGTCAGTCATCTAATCAGAAATGAACAAAATGAATAGATAAATGAAAAAGCAAATAAATGAAGATAAATAAAACAAGATGATCCTGACATTAGATAGACTAAAACATTTATTGCCAACATGAAGTTGAAAAGAAAAAAATGTATCTGCAGGTTGCAAGGGGTACAGGTTTTTTTTTTTTCCCAAAATTCAAAATTCTTTTCAGGGTAAAAGAATGAAAAGTATCTATATTGCTAAAGACTATTCATTTATAATAAAGAATCAAGAAATTCTCCCTAAAAACTACTGACAAAGCAGGAATGGCTCAGAAGGTGGAGGTTTATGGACAAAACAGTTGAAAACATAGGTATATATCTTCGGAATTGTTTGTTCCATGGAGTTCGATATAATGGGATTTTACTTATATAAGGAAAGAATGGTCAATGAATAAATGTTAAAATATCATCCACAATGCCAAAGTACATGCTACAAATAACAAAAGCCATACATTATGTAAAGTGATAGTTTAGAGACAAAGTAGTCAGCAGGTCACATTCCGAACATATTAGAATGACAATACTCTGACTGACATTGGCAAAGATAGCCTTCATACTAGAAATTAATGAGGAGGGAAGTGAAAAATGTGTCAGACTATGAGAAGAGGTATTTGTACTTAGTCATATGTCCATCATACGTTTCTGAATCTTATGAATTCAGGGAAGTTATTTTGCATCTCCAAAAACTACCCAGACCTATCTATCCAATACAGGCATTGCCTAATTTTAATGAAGACATTAGAAGCTTGGTTTTACCCCCATCACAGTGCTTGTTTATGAACAATCAATTGATTAATCAGCAATTTCGTAAGTGTTTACTACCCATCAGAAATAAGGAATAGCAATACACAAAGACAAAGAGACCCAGAAGACAACACATTCATAGACATATGCATACATAACATATACAAGATGAATACAAGCTAATTTTGGTAGGGAGAGTAGGAGAGAGAGTGAAGGGACTCAGGAAAAGGTTCATCAAAAAGGAGACACACAAGCTGATTCCTGAAATAAACCAAGGATTCTGAGAGGTTTTAGGGAAGAGGCACTGCAGTACAGGTCAGAGAGTCAGCTAATACAAAGGCACGGAGATGGGCTTTGTGTGTGGAACATAGCAATATGATTGGATCAAAGAGTGGGGTAAAGAGAGGCCAAGTTGTGAGAAAGACTGGGAACAAAATTTTAAAATCTTTTTAAATACTTTGATAAGAAATGGGAAATTTAAAAATCTGTTGATTTTAACTACAGATGCACAAATACATACACACTCACACAAATACACACACATACATACACACACACACACATACACACACATACACATACATACACAGTATATATCCTAAAAAAGATTTCTGCTATCAAATGAAACAAAAAATATGGAATTACTAAATTGTTTACTATGTTCTAAGAGAAAAAGACAAAAGAGATTTGCCATACCTGTTGAAGGGAGTAAGTGAAAATTATATCTCAATTAAAAGCTATAAGAAAATATGAAAGGACTATAATCTTAAAATTATTATTCCTCAATCAAGTATCAACTTCTTCATCCATATCCAGAAGCAGGTGCATGAATGTAATGCAACAAAAAGACTATGCAGTAACTGCATAAGTCTACATGAGGGCAAAATGTTGGTTGGTTAAAAATGCAGTAGAGTCCCCTTTTTTTTAAGTGGCTCATTACTACATGAATTTAGAGATACCTATTCTCTGAAATATAATTACACACACACAAAAGCTAACAAAACTCATTTCCCCAAGAGCACAGTTATTAAGTCTGTCATTTCCCATTCCTTCCACCCCATCAAACACCAATGTTATAAAGGTGTTCCACTATAGTTTAAATTTACTAAATGGCTAGTAAACAAGATTGTGATAATGGTAACAATTTTACTGTTTTATTATTTATTTCAATGTTGCTGCTTTAAAGCTCTTAGGTGTAATTCATTTTTTGGCATCACAATTTTAATAACTAGAATTTAAACATTACAAAATGCTGGCTGGTATTTTGTTGTTGTTGTTCAAGAAATGGAGAACCTATCAACTAAAAAACTAATTTGTTCAGAGATCTAGCTTATAATATGGAGAGCCTCTGCCAATTAGCATTATAACAGCAGCAAATTTCTATGCTATGACTACACATATTTGTAATGGGCTTTGTTTTTCTTGTGTTCTCAATGGGTGGAAGAAGGAAGGGGGAAGGAGACAAGTTGTAAGTGAAAATAAATTTAAAATGATTTTTTAAAAAAAGAAAAATTTCTATGCTAGAGCACCAACAGATTCAATATAACAAATAAAAAGAAAAAAAAGCTTTATGAGTCAGCTTTGAAACTATAAAGACACTAAGAAATCAAGTAAGAAGCATAAGTACAGGTATGTAATATAGCTACATATGTTTATCAATATATATAATATTATGATTAGTATGTGAAGTAAGGAAAAATACATAGTAAAGTAAAATATTTTAATAGACACAGCCTTATTTGTAAAGCAATTACTGACATATATACACATATATAATATACATTAAGGATTTTTTAAAATTTTCTTAAGTAGACAGCATAGAATTGATTTTATCATACTTTTTAAATACAAGAAATAAAAATAAAAATATTTTAGCTAATAGCATATGGCAAATACTTGTCAAAAAGATCCTACTTTTGTTGACACAGATAGGCAATATTAAATTTGAAAAGTAGTCATTAAAATAAGTTGGCATCTTCATAAACTATTCTGAAGATATTATTAAATTGTAATTGTACACCTAAATGAAGTACACATTCTCTCACAATCCTAAGGAATTTCCAAAATGTTATATTTCAATATTAATGGCTTTAAGTCAAAAACAAACAGGACTATCAAGAAAATGTACAACAGTAAAATAGGGATGGATATTTGGTGCCCTCTGCTGTTCTACTGCTGTTATTAAGAGTCACTAAGAATACATTTTTAAATGAATTCTTTCTATAAATGAACTTCAATTGGAACTGGATGTAATCAATTAATTCTCAAAACAAAACAGAGGCAAGATTTAGGCAGAATGCTAAAAGTAGGTATGATCTAATCATTGGAAAGATCATTTCATTTACTCTTTGGTTTTCATTAAGGGAAGCGGTTTTCACAAAAAGTCACTTCATGGCAGGGCATGGAGGTTTGTGGGCCACTCAGAGTCAGACAGACTTAAAGTCTTGCCTGTTACACTAGCTCTGAGAACATCAGCAAGTCACTTGGCCCTTCAGGGCCCCAAATAACTCTCTAAGATGATAAGTTTCAGAGGTGACAGTTTGTCAACCTGTATCAGTGGAAGTTTTCATATCAGGAGTTCCCCAAACAGATTCAGACTATTTTCCTACCAGAGACAAATATTAAATCAGCTGATGAATCAAAGAGTATTGTAAAAGGGATGCCTCAAGAGAAAGGGAGAGATAAAATAGGGTAAATTATCTTACATAAAAGAGGCAAGAAAAACCTGTTACAACAGAGGGGAAGAGGGGGGAGGTGAAAGGGAATGAGTCAACTTTACTCTCATTGGATTTGGCTTAAGGAGGGAATAACATACACACTCAATTGGGTATCTTAACCTACAGGAAAGTAGTGGGGAAGGGGATAAGGAGGAGGAATGATAGAAGGGAGGGCAGATTGGGGGAGGGGGTAGTCAGAAGCAAATACTTTTGAAAAGGGACAGGGTCAAAGGAGAAAATAGAATAAATGGGGGGGGAAGGACAGGATAGAGGGAAATACAGTTAGTCTTTCACAATATGACTATTATGGAAATGTTTTTCATAACTACACACGTATAACCTATATTGAATTGCTTGCCTTCTCAATGAGGGTGGATGGGGAGAGAAGAAGGGAGAGAATCTGGAACTCAAAGTTCTAAAAACAAATGTTAAAAATTGTTTTTATATGCACCTGAGAAATAAGATATACAGGCAATGGGGTATAGAAATCTATCGTGCCCTACAAGAAAGTAAGAGGGAAAGGGATAAGGGGGGCAGGAGTGGGGTGACAGAAGGGAGGGTAAGTGTTGAAGGGCTAAAATAGGGTGATGGCCATGTGAGTGAAAAGAAGGTGACTGAGGGCAAAATTTATGGAGGTAGAACCCATAAAACTTAGCAACTGACTAGATAAGGGAAAGGCACAGAGAAGAGCCAGAGTGATGTTGAGATTGTGAACCAGAGTGAATGGAAGGATGTTATGGTACTCCATAAGGAAAAAGCAAGCAATCATCTGGGGAAGTGGGGTAGATCATCAGATGTGTTTGAACATGTTGAATCTAAAACAACTATGAGACATCAAGGGAAAGATGACTAGCAAGATTCAACTGCATTCTAAGCCAACCAACATTTTTTTCCTCCTGTAGCACATTGTTGCTGTCCTTTTCGTTGCAATGGACTGTTGCTAATCATTGGTCTACTGATGAAGACATTGATACTTGATAGCGAATAATAATTTTAAAATCATACCTCTTTCATTTCCTTATAGCTTCTACTTGAACTATAATTTTCCATTACTACCTTCAATATATATGGCAATACTTTTATGTCACCATCTATTGTAAAATGAACAAATTAATTGTGTGGGATTGGAATTCAAGGGAGAAATTAGGATTGGATATAAATAGATTGGGTTAGGATATAACTAACTTGGCATAGGGTAAGAGCACTGGATTTACAGTTAGAGACCTTGGATTCAAATCCAAGCTCTGCCACTTACTGGCTCTTAAACAAAATACTTGGGCTCTCCAGGACTTAGTTCTGTCATCTATGAAATGACTAGATGATGTCTGAGGTTCCTATGAACTTCTGTTTGTGCCATTAGGCAAATAAATACCTTAGTCATTAGACTCCTCTATCTACCTCAAACTGATATTCTGAAAATACTGTGAACTTCTAAGAAAAAAAGAATTATAAAATTTCTAGGTAACATATATACTTTACTCTAATAACTGGTATGCCCACCCCCGGCTATGAAACAATTTCGTACTAGTTCTAATCAATCCAAAGTAACAGAACTAGAAACAAATAAGGTGATTGTGTAACAGAAAAAGGCAAATCAAATGTCTAGGAATTCATAGGATCATAAATCTAGAACTGACAGGGGCCTCAGTGGCTATCTAGCTTAAACCTCTAATTTTACAGATGAGAAGTTGAAGCTCGAGGAGATTCAATGAATTGTCTCTGGTCCCAGGGATATTAAGCATCAAAAATGGGATAGGAAACCAGGCCTTCTCATCATAGAACCAGTCTAAGTTCTCTTTGTTGAAGCCCCCTTCCTGGTGACTTCCCACCCCATCCCACAAATCTCAACGCTGGGTTTCAGAAACACTGTTCTGAGCTTTTCCCCATGCAAACTGTTTCCCTACTAAAGGCACTGAACAATGACCAGGTTCTAAAGGCCCTCTCCAAATTAAGTGAGGGATGCCTTACAACACAAATGCATCATTTCACAGCAGCAGTCCAAGCCATGCTGTCAAATGTCAATCTCTTTCGCTCCTCCTCCCTACACTCCCAATCAAAACTCCTACTTAGTGAGAATGATGTTGATGTGATTACAGGCAGCATACAGGACTGATAGGTTCAACCTTAACATAGGATGTTTATGTCTATAAGAAGAACTTATCTCCACTGATGAATGAATAGCGATGGTATCTGTGAACAGTAAGCCTTCTGAGATTTCTAACTAATTCCAGATTTTTACCCTCTTTTTCCTTATCCACATCTCTGAATATCTATCCCTCTCTTTCACTAGGAGTACCCAATCCTTCCTAAACTTATCCATTTCTACTGAGAGCATCACCATTCTCCCAGTCACCAGGGTTCATATCCCTGCTTTTTCCCTCTGCTTCACCTTCTATATCAAATCAGTTATACAAAGCGTTATCTATTCTCGATCTACATGTCTTGAATCCACCCACTTCTTCAATTACATTATCTATACCCTCGCTTAATCCTTCATAATCTCTCCTATTCATAAAACACTGATTTAACCATATTATTCCCTTACTCAAAAAGCTTTGTTGGCTTCCTACTGTCTCTAAGATAAAATATTAACTTCACATTCTGTCATTTAAAGTCTTCTCTAATCTTGCTTAAAATCTTACCATCTTGGGGAAGCTGGGTGGCACAATGGATAGAGTGCCTAGCCTGGAATCAGGAAGACTCATCTTTCCGAGTTCAAATCTGGCCTCGGACACTTATGAGTTATGTGACCCTGGGCAAGTCACTCAGCCTCTCCTCTGCAAAATGAGGTGAAGAAGGAAATAGCAAACCACTCCAGTGTCTTTTCCAAGAAAACTCCAAACAGGGTCACAGAAAAATAACTGACCAAACAACAACACAATCTTGCCATTATTTACATTTCCAGCTTTATTTCATGCTGTGAACTAGATGTGCATGACATTCTATTTCAACGCCTCTGCCCAGGTGATTCCCATGTCTGAAATCCATCTTCATCTCCACCTCAGGCAAATCCTAGCTTCTTCCGAAGCATGGCTCAGGTGCTACCTGTAACAAAAGGCCTTTCCAAACTCTCTAGTTGTTAGTGTTCTTTCCTTTCTGAAGTTATTTTGTATGTTCTGCTTGTGTACACACCATATCCCCAGGGAGAATGTAAGGCCCATAAAGGCAAGGATTTTTCTTTTGTCTTTGTGTTCCCAGCATTGAGAATAATTGTGCCTTCCACAAGCTAGACGTTTAATAACATATAAACTGTCTAAATCATTTCTTGATTTTCCTTGCAAGTGGTTCTCTGAACCACAAAAGACTCAGTAACAACAATTACCACAGTTGTTACATGAACAAAAGTGAAGATTGATAGAGTTAGATGGAAATATAAAAGATATCCTGTATGACATTCTACGATTCCCTTTTTGCAATAATCATAAACTACTGCCAGATTACCAAAAAAGCAAACAAAGTAACTAACCACAAGACAGAACATGAACTGTCACGAATCAGTTAATTTTTTTCAATTCCAATTTTACTGATTATTAACATTAAAAGGAAGGCTCACATTTACACAGCACCTTAAATAATTTACAAAATATTTACCCCAACAATCCTGGGTAGAAGGTAGTTTGAATATTGCTATTCACATTTTACAAATGAGAAACAAGACTCAAAGACACTAACACATGTGCTCAAGGTCATACATCCCGTAAATATATGTTCAAGGCACTAAGGACAGAAAGATGAGATAAGACACAGACGTTGACCTCAAGGAGTCTGTGATCCAGGAGGGTTAAGATAAATAGATAAGTATAATCCAAATTATAAATGCACAAGGAAGGTCTAAACATTGAGAAGGGAGAGAGAACTTCCATCTTGGGGAATACGAGAGCATAGGGAAGGTTTCCCTCAAAAAGGGGGAGATATTTGAACTGGTTCTTGAAGTACAAGTACAAAGAAAGAGATGGAGGAAGGAAAGGTCGAGACACAATTGGCAAAGGATGAGTATTTAAGCTTAGCAATAACAGCATGAGGGTGAATATGCAACAAAACAATAAAGACAGACCAATAATGTAGAATACTATGAATGACAAAGTAAGGAATTTATAATTTATTATGAAAGCAATGAGAAGTCACTGAAGATGTTTATTTCTTTTCATGTAATGGGAAGATGTGGTCAGATCTATTCATTAGACAGAAAAGTCTGGCTGCAATATGTAGAAAGGATTGAAATCACAAAAGAACAAAGTCAGGAAGACCAGATAAGGGGGAATAAGGGCCCAAACCAGGTTGGTGGCAGAAAAAAAAGCAAAGAACAAATACATAAAATACTGTCATGATAAAACCATTAAGACATAGCAAATGATTAAATGTAGAATGACACAAAAAAGTAAAAAATAATTCAAAATCTTCAACATCGAAGACTGGGAGAACTATGATATTAATAAAAGAAATAGGGAAGTTGAGAGAAGGAACCGTTTTAGAGCTGGGAAGATGATGAGTTTTGTCCAGATCAATATGCCTGTAGGACACTTCACTAGAGATACTGATGGACAATTGAAATTTTAAGAGAGAAGCTTAGGAAAGAGAGAGGGTTACTATAAAGCATGAAGATCATCTACACCGATGTGAGCACTGAAATTATGGGAGTAAATAAAGTCACTTGCAAAAGAAAAAGGAAGAGGGCAAAGTATGAAGGCTTGAGGGACAACTGCATTTAGAAGTCAGGTGGAAGAAGTGGAATTGATAAAGGAAACACAAGAATAAAAGTGATTAAAGAGGTAAGAGGACCACAACAATAGAGTTCAATGGGGTTCAAAGGAAGAGGGAGTATTAAGAAGGAAGAAGTGGCCAATAGTTTCTACTGCTACCAAAAGGACAAAGGGAAAAAAGACAGAAAAACAAAATTCAACAATAAGAAGGTTCTTCTAGACTTAAGAAAGAACAATGTGAAGAGAAGAGTGAAGATGGGATTCTCACTGAAGGCTATTAATAAGTTAATAGTGGAAGGGAAGATGGCACTTCCTAGAAGTTCAGTAAGGAAGGAGAAGAAAACAAGATGATATTTTCAAAAGACAGCAATGTCAAAAGAAAACTAATTTTTAGGACAGCAAAGAGAGGGAAAGAAGAAAAGAATAAAGAAAAAACGGCAACACACGAATATAAAATTCTTGTTCTTAGATATTGCTTTAAAAACTTCTCTGATTGGTGTTGGGGAAGAGAGAATGTCTTTCATAGGCATAGCTAAATTATTTAAATTTAAAAGATGTTAAACCATAAAGACCTCAAGTCCCACCAAACTCAGCACTAAATCCAAACAGCACTAACTCATGCAGTAAGCTTTGGTAAAGCCTTAAACAGGGAATTACATTATTTTTTAAATTAATGTTTCATATCTTAAAATGAATATACTAAAAATAATTATCTAATTCTTTTTAACTTTTGAGCTTGGACAACAAACAGTTTAGGAGAAAAAGAAAGATGTCCCCTCCACACTATATAATAATGCTTTACTTTTTTAGTGATTTAGAAGATATAAATTGCTCTTTTAAAAAAGAGAGAAACTCAATATTTGGTCACATATCTTATCAGAATCATCAATACATTTACACCTCAACCGAACTGTTGAGAAATAATTTTAAGTTCCCACATAAGAATGTGAAATATTATGCACAAAGCCTGGTGAAACCTGGTACTTGAAGAGTTACAGCCTTAAACCCTGCTAGGACTCCTCTTTTCTCAGAAAACTACCAGTTGATTTATCTGAGACAGAAAAGGAACTTTCTCTTTGACAATCTGTCATACACATTCTGAAGCATTTTAAATTTTTACCTAGGCATAGTGTATGTCTGATACTGCATTTCCAGGGGGAAATAAAATTTTTTAAATTAACATCATAATGAAACAAAGTAACCATTTTGCTACGGTTCATCTATGCACCTTAAGTCTAAATGCTCTTAATAATTTCTAAAAATCAGTTATATACTATCCATTTACAGCATGGTTTGAGATCATAAACTTGACAGTCAAGGTTACTACATGATAGAAAATGAGAGAAAAATATGTCAAAAACTTCAAAAGAAAAAAAAATTTCTTTAAGAAGTTCATCACAACAGTAATTATCTCCTACTCTAGCTCAAGGAATTCTGTCTGGCTAATAGCAATCCTTACAGTTAAATAATTTGATAATAGATGTAAATGCATACAAACAAGTATAGTTCATAGCACAATGCAGTAATTACTTCTAAATAAGAGAATGAGGTTAGTTATCATGGAGGAAATAAAATTTGAAATGGTCTTTGAAAGATGGTTAGAAATCTGATAGGCATAGATAAAGAGGAAGAACATTCCAAAGAGAGGAAACAAATGATAAAGGTACAAAGCACAGCATAATATAGGACTTGGAGCTAGAGGGACCAAGAATTACATGGTCTAACTTTCTTATTTTACTGATGAAAACCAGTCCAAAAGAGGATTACTGGTAATATCAAAAACAAAATTCAAGGCAAGGTCTTCTAACTCCAAACATAGCTCTCTTCCCATTAACCTAGAGTTCAGGGGATAAACATAAATAACATTATAGTGGTAGAAATGGCATGTGGGAAAGCAGTGTTTGAAAAAGTTAAACATCATGCAAGATTTCAAACCTGAGAGGATGCTGGTATCAGTAAAGGAAACTGGGAATTAAGAAAAGGGAACATAAGAAGAAGATAATTTCTGTTTGGGGCATCTTGATTGTGAAATGATAATGAAATATCTACATGTAAATATCCAACAAAGGGTCTTACAAAAAGAATCCGGGAGTAGAGATAAAGATTTGGAATTATCCACAGGAGAAAATGCTGACACCAAAACAGGAAGGGTTTAGAGAGAAGAGAAGATAAAAAACAGAAAACCTGCCATTTAGTGGGCAGGAGGAAAAAAAAATCAAGACAGTGAAGGAACAGTCAGAGAAGTAGGAAGAAAACCTAAAGATTACAGTACAATGAAAGCCAAAAGAAAGAGAAGTAAAAATTTGGTAGAGAAGTAAAAGATAAGAAAGACAAAAATTGTCATCTGCACCTCTAGCTATACCTAAAACATCATGACTGGTGTTTATAACAATGATTAAATTGTAAAGAAAATATTCAATTAATATTCCATATAGTCCAACAATTCAGATAAGCACACAATCCATTTCAGAAAGGTCATTCCTTAAAGGTTACAAATAGCCAAGGCTTTGCTATCTGACAGAAGCTGAGATAAAGCCATGGAACTGAGGAAATGTCTAGAAAGGTTAAGTATTTCCCAACCTTTTTCTCAAACCGGGAACCCTTCTACATAATCAAAAATTTCATGGACATCAAATATACAGTAGTTATAGTATAAAAATTTGTTTTAAAAATAGATAATGGCAAAAAGTTCTTATGAAGTAATTCTTTTAAATAAAGTCCTATTTTATTAATCATAGTAATGCTTTCATTCATTTAAAAAATAGAAGTAGATATATGTGTGAGACATTATATAAGTCATATGCCATACTTTGTTAGTGCTAAAGAAAGTGGTGTGCATAACCTCACAGGGTCTGGGCTCCACAATCTGAGAGACATAGATATAGAACATGGTCTCAGTTTCCTGACAAATGTCAACATTTGGGATAGAATCACACAACTTTGCCCTAATTTCTCCTCTTACTGTAATTCATCCTAACATAAAAGGAATTAAGTTAATTTGATAGAATTGCTAGTTCTCATAGCCACTACAGTTATTTTGGGAGCAAGAAAACTGTGATCAATAACTATATAATAGTATAGCTTCAAGATCTCTCAAGGCTCCTCATTGTTTTCTGGTGGTAAAGTCAACAAAAACTATCTTCACATGACTCAGACGCCATAAGACTTCTTTTCCAATTTTAGCCTTCTTCTTATGGTATCTTACAAATGGATGTTGAAGCTACAAGCGATTTAGTAAACCACTAAGAAGTTTTATATGTCAAGACAATGGCAGCCTATGAGCCTTTACATGTTCAAAGATCTGTTCTAAGCTATTAAGCCTTCCTGGATCTCCTTTTCCCCAGATAAAAGGGTTCTCTCTTTCTCCTCAAATTTATCCAGAGTACTTTGTCTAGATTGCTACTTTACCCCCATTACACACAAACTTGGATTATACATAGTTGCATATATGTAATTTTCCCCCAAATGAAAAAGAATTTTAAGAGTTTACCGTGATCCAAGCATTCAGCTAAGTACTAGAACACAAAGGCAAAAAAAAAATCCGTAGCCCATGTCCTCAGGAATTTCATATTCTAATGGGTGAAGACATGTAAACAACTATACACACATAAGACATATAATGAGGAAATAGAAGGTAATCTGAGAAGGGATGCTATTAGGAACTTGGCAGGAGTGAAAAGGACTGGAAAAGGCTTTCTACAGAAGGTACAATTTGAACTGCGTTTTGAAGGAAGTCAGAGAAACTAAGAGATAGCGGTGAGGAAGTAAAGCATCCCAGGTAAGGAGGACAGACATACAAAAGTGCTGATATGGAGAAGAGCCTGCCATGTTTGAGAAACTTCTGTATTTAGAGTACATGGAAGAGAGTAAAATATGAGAATACTGGAAAGGCAGGAAGGGGCCATGCTGTGGAGAGATCTAAATGCCAGACAAAAGTGTTTATATTTGATCCTAAAGATAACAGGGAGCTATTGGAGCTCCTTGAGAAGGAGAATGACATAGTCACAACTACATCTTCGAAAAATCAACTTTTTTGCAGGTGAGTGGATGATAGATTGAAGTGGGAAGAAGCTTCAGGTAGGGAGACCAGTTGGAAGGCAACTACAACAGTCAAGAGACAAGAAGAGCCTGAAGTAATAGACTGCAAACTATCTAAGGGCATGGACTATATTTTCTAACCCCAACAAGTAGCACAACGAATTTCACAAAGCATCTGCATAATTAAAGTTTGTGATATTGAACTTAATGATTTGGAAAATGGTTCTAGAAAACTTAAATCTGTATTTAAACAGATTAATAACATACTGAACAATCTACTATGTGCATACTATTTTCACATATGCTTACCATAGTTCTGAAGTATAGTATCAAACAGTTATTCTCACCGAAAGACATAAGCAGTCAGGTCACTTGAAAAGTCCAGTTTACTATCCACAAAGTCATACCCTCTGTTTTTTAATTGCCCCCCTATAAAAAACTCCCCTTTCTCTGGGAAATTAGAATTCTCAATTAAAATAATTTGAAGTGCTTGTGCTGATTTAATTTTGCAAAGAGAAGGCAGACAGGATGTTCTTACTAGGTAGGACTTGACTCCTAAATTGCTTTTTCCACACTAATCATACAGAGGACAAACCTACTGACCTTTTAGAATATAGCCCCTTCATCTTCCTGGTCTCTTTCCTAATGAAGCAATAAAGTGAGATATATAAGACAATGATAAGACATCCTGATGATTTTCCAATTTTGTCATTGCTTTTTCTTTCTTGATCTGAGTAACAAGAAAGGATTCTCATACCATAACAACGCTCCCGACCTCATCAACCCCATGCTTACCAAACTCCAGACACTGTGTGACCCTCCTCATAAGACTTCAGCATCTGACCTGAAATTCTCCTATTTATCCTAGACCCTGCCATTACCCTTAGTGTCTTCAAAATCCTAATTAATTATCTTTCTAATATACTAGTACTATAAGGCACTGTGCTCTGCTGGGGATACAAAAATTAAAAGCAGATCCTCTCCCTAAGGAACTCACAGTCTAAAGGATGTTACAAAACATATACAAATACATGAATAAAAAATAATTTGAAAGAGACAAGAGCACTAAAAATTGAGATCAGGAAAAGCTTCTCTTCAGAGGTGGTATGGTGGTACCTGAGCTGAGACATGAAGGAAGTTAATTATAATAAGGGGTAGAGATGTGCAGCCTAAGGCAAAGATAAAGACAGAACATTTAGGATGACAAATTTGTAAAGCAGCAAGGTTAACTTGGTTACAACATAGAAAGTGTGAAAAGAAGTAATGAGAACTAAGTCTGGAAAAGTAGGCTGGAGCCAAACTGTAAAGAATTTTAAATTCCAAATGCTTCAATTTGTATTTTATTTCCTAAGAGTCAATAGGGAGCTAAGGATTTTTGAGCAAGGTAATGACTTACTCAGGTTTGTGCTTTAAGAAGAAAAATTTAGCACCTGTGTGATGAATGGAAAAGGAGAAACTGAAAGCAATGAGACCCACTGCAATAGTCCAGGAAATACTGGTAAGGGCTTAAAATAGGATAGTGGGCTTGCGAGTGGCTAGAAAGGGATGAATCCAAGATATACTGTGCAAGAAATATCTATAAAACTTGTCAACTGATTAGATATGTAGTGAGAGAAAAGAATGAGTCAAACATGACGGAGGTTGAAGACCTAGATGAATGGAAAGATGATAATGCCAACAGAAACAGGAGAGCTTGGAAAAGGGGTGGGGCTTAAGGGGGAAAGATGAGCTCCAATTTGGATATGTTGAGTTTGAAATGTCAACAATATATCCAGGTAGGGATATTAAACAGACAATTAGCAATGTAGGACTGGAGTGCATTTCTATTTCATTTAAGGGACTTAAAAGCACAGCCATGCACTGGATAGACCACATCTTTAATTCATTCATTTAATAGTATACAGAATTCTGTGGTAGGCAATAGGGTAGATATACAGATTATGATAATACTCTGGGATCATCATTAGAAACTTCTCCAAATCCAAGATCCTTGACACTGTCATTCCTTTCTCCCATTCTTCTATCTCACCTATTCCACAATTCAGCAGCACCTCTCTGATTTTCCTTCTTTATCCAGGAAGTAAAACCAACCTTAGTAAACCCACTTCAATGGGCTCCAAGACTCTGGAAACCTGTCCCTCCTTTTTTTCCTGAGGTAGTTTGCCTTGCACATTGCCAGCCCAGGATTAACCCCATTGCTAGCTAGCTTTCTCAATTACTTTTTCTGGGCAGACAAGTACAGCTGGAGTCTTGAAACTGAACCAACTAATTCTCTACAAATTTAGAATCTTTAAACCAAAATGGAACCAAAATACTGCTCAACGATTCTTTATTCACCTAAATTGACTCCCTACTGTATTCTCCAGAACATTCCCTCCAAATCGTTTAAACTCTCAAATTCCTAATCATAACTTGTCCCCGCCCCCCCTTTCTCTGCAGGTAGCATAGATTCTTACTTTACTTAAAAAAAAAAAAGGTAACCTTCAGATATCTCCCTACTCAATTGAAAAGATCAATAGTATCAGATATGGATTGCCATAGCTCCCAAAATGCCTGTGTTGTCATTAATCCCTATTCACTTGTATCCTTAATTTCATTCTCTCCTAGCACCTGCAGGACCAAATTACAACAATTAGGTCCTCTCTTTCCTTAATCTTTGAACCTATCTATTCTATCCTGCTTCCTTCTCTTCTACCTAGAAAAAAAATTCAAATCGGCTCCCCCAAAAGAAAAAAACTCCCTCAACTCAGCTATGCCTTCCAAATCAGCTTTTCTCCTTCCATTTACCTCCAAGATTTTCTAAATGACAGTTTTATTAATGCTCTTTTTTTGCCTCATTGTAACTTTCTAATGACCTATATCTTTATTTGGATCTCTCTTCACAACAAATAAGTACATTCAAGCAAAATATAAATACACTGGCCATATATATACTTTATTCCACACCTATGGGGTATCATCTCTCTGCTGAGAGGCAGGAGGCATAGTTCACCAAAGTCCTCTGATTTCACATAGCATTCATAAGAGTTCTGAAGTCTTTAAATATTGTTTTTCTTCCCATTAGTGTTGTAATCATGGAAACTGTTCTAGCCCTGCTTATTTCACTCTGCATCAATTCATACAAGTCTTCCCAAGTTTCTCTGAATTCTTGATATTTGTCATTTTTTTGTAGCACAATAACACTCTATTACATTCATGAAACACAATTTGTTCAGCCATTCTCCCAGTAACTAAGGATCCACTTTCCTTCTATTTATTAACTGACTTAATCACTCTATGCCTCAGTTTCCTCAGTAATAATAATAACAGCTAACATTTATATAGCACCTGCTGTATGCTAGGCATTTTGCTAAGCACTTTTTGCTAATATTGTCCCATTTGATCCTCATAACAATCCTGTGAAGTGAGTGTTATTATTATCCTGATTTTACAGTTGAGGAAATCGAGGCAGAGGTTACATGACTTGCCCAAAGCCACAGTCCTAATAAATGTCTAAGGGCTAGATCTGAACTCAGATCTTTCTGACTCCAGGTCCAGTGCCTTAATCACTGTGCCATCAAGCTACCTAAAAGAGTACATAACAATATAAAAAATGCTACAAAATGGGGATAATAGCACCAATCTCAAAGATTGTTGTGAGGCTAAAATGAAATGATCTATATAAATAGCTATGCAGACTTAAAGCACTATCTATATACAAATGTCAGCTATTCATTCTCTCTCTCTCTCTCTCTCTCTCTCTCTCTTTCTCTCTCTCCCTCCCTCCCTCTCTCCCTTTTTCCCTTCTTTAATGATCCCATTATATCCTATTCCAATCTATACCCCTGTTAAGACTGGAAAGAGAGTGGGAAAAAGGGATTTTCTTGACTTCAAGGCTCCATTGGTATGATTCTCCTCCCCTTAGAGACTATGAACTACTCTGTGAGAGACATATTTTTCCAAACATCACAGATTGGAACTTGAAACATATTTTCTCCTAAAAACAAATATTTTTAAGTGACAGCTTCTCAGACCAGTGTAAAAGGTCTACTTAGCCCACAATACTGATGAAGGATTCAACACGTGCAACAGTATTATTTTATACTACTATGTTCTTCACTGTAAATAGACAAGAGCTTATGTAAACCGAGAGCTAAACCCAGAGACCTACCAGCCTAATAACTTTGAACCCCCTCTACAACACACCTATCAAGTGGTTATCCAACCTTTGCTTAAAGACATCCAGTGGGAGCGAATTCAGTGCCTCCCAAGGTTATCCATCACCTCTAAATGAGATAGCTCTAAAGGTCAGGAAGTTTTTCTTTATCCAAAGTCAAAATCTGCCTTTAAGTAACTCCAGCCTAGTTGCTTCTAGTTCTGCATTAGGAGCCATGAAAGAAAAAGGCTAATTCCATTTCATGTAATGATCCATCAAATAATTGAAAATATTTATAACATCCCCCACAAATCTCTAAACATTCCCATTTCCTTCAAGCAATCTTCACATTATATGATCTTTAGACCTTAGCCAATCCTGATTGCTCTGCCTAGGACAATATCTTGCTTTTAAATGTCTTTCTTAAAATGTGCTACCCGGAACTGAACACAATAATCCAGATGCAGTTTGCCTAGAGAAGAGAACAGTGAGAGAATCACTTTCCTAGTTCAAGACATTGATCTAAATAGTCTAATGAATCAATGATCACTCCTACAGAACACAAAGCTCCATGAAAATGGAATTTTTCATTTTTCTTTGCATTTCCCACAGCCTAGCACATATTACATGCCTAACAACATACTTGCTGAATAAAAAAACCAATGTTGACACTCTCTCCAATAATGCAGCTAAGACCCTTCCATGCTGCCTCATACTGGGTGACTTTTGACTATGTTCTCCCATAAATACAGGGCAGTCTGCTGTAGATCTTCTGCTAGAACTTAGTGATACTTCACACTCTTAAAAATCACTGCAAACATTTACTTGCTCTCCACACTTTCTTGAAGTGAGATCTTCATTCAATATCCTTCACATGAAAAGCTTTTCCCAGAGAACTTCTCTGGCAAACTGGTCATCAGGTCATATTCCAAAATATTTTAGCAAATTCTTCAAAGACCTTAATCAGTGGAAATACTTTCTCCAGGGATTATTTTCATGCTTTACCTTAGATAAAATTGTGTTTCATGAATGCAATAGAATATTATTGTGATACAAAAAAATGACAAATATGAAGAATTCAGAGAAACTTGGGAAGACTTGTATGAATTGATGCAGAGTGAAATAAGCAGAGCTAGAGCATTTTCTATGATTACAACATTAATGGGAAGAAAAACAATCATCTCCTATGTACCAAGCCCTATGAGGATATAAATCTCAGAGATTTACTCAGTGTGTAATCAGACAGCAAACACACAGTCTTTTGTCAGACCTGTACTAGAAGCACTTCTTTATATGATAGGGAAGAGTCTTCACAAAGCCAGAGTTACTTCTATGCCAGAGAAAGTCAGTGAAGTAGGACTTCAATGAAATATTTCAGATATTTATGAATGAAGTGAGGTGTTTTTAGCTTGCCTAGGATTCATATCACAATGTATTTCTACAGGAAAATTAATTCTAGATATCAAAATATTATCTTAAAATGAACTTGGAAAGACACAGTTCTTTTGTATGCCAGAGATCATAGAATGACCTCCTAGCTCTGTTTCTAGCTCTCAGGACTTTGCCACCAAATTCCACAGCTGGCCCCTTATCCTAGAACTTTACCCAGGACAGGACCTTTTCACCTTGGAACCTACCTCCACCTCTTCAGCCCCCTTTTCTCATTGGTGAATTTCCTCACTGGTGAATTGGTGCTTCCATTTGGGAAGAAACCAGGCCAACTATCCTTCATTCTCCTCCTAGTTCTGCTTTTGACACAAGGACTTGACCACCATGACCACTCACATGTACATTTCCTACCCTACCCTTTCTGGCTCTGTTTTGTGTGACTCCTCCTGTTTAAAATGTGGGCCCCTTGAGGGCAGAGAGTCTCTTTGATTGTATTTTTGTATCCTTACTGCTTACCACAGTGACTTGCACACAATAATCATTTAATAAAAACAATTTCTTGCCTTATCATTAGAAAGACTCATTCAATAAGAAAAATGTAAGTTTACAGTGCTGTCGTTGCATTTCAGTCATGTCCAATTTTTCCTGACCCAATTCAGGGTTTTCTTAGCAAAGATACCAGAGTGCTTTGCTATTTCCTTCTCTAGCTCACCTTACAAATGAGGAAATTGAGGCAAACAGAGTTGTGACTTACCCAGGGTCACACAGCTAGTAAGTATCTCAGGCCAGATTTGAACTCACCCAAAGATGAGCTCCAGCACTCTATCCACTGTGCTGCCTAAACTTGCAGTAAACAATGGTAATTCCATTTTTTAATCTATTATCTTCTGGTTAAAAAAAAAACTGGTGGCCAGGACATTATTTATTTGTCTTTTGTGTATAAAGTAACTATCTATATCCAAAGAGATTAACAACATTACTTACATAAAATATTCATGACTAACAGCTGAGAATTCTATTGCAATGAGTAAAAATCAGGTTATTAATGATATACAAAATGGATATGGACCTCCAATGATATTCATAATTTTATATTAGAAAACGCTGCATTTTGAAAAGAAACCCACCACACTAGTAGACTTTTGGTCATTTTTTTCAGATTAGGAATTCTGCTCTTATTTTTTGTACATTTTTTCCCAGGATCAGAAAACTAATGTCATCCAAAGGATGGCTCATTTCTGCAATTTCTCTAAGAAAGACGCATAATCTGAACACGAGCAAACAGTGAACAAAATCCCTAATGGTCCCTTCAGCATACATTTTTCATAAAGTGATTATCCTTTTGCAGCCTCAGCTTCTTAAGCCTTTTTCCCTTCCTATAATTGTTTTCCTGGTAGGCTAGGCAACAATTACCACTGTTACACAGGACTGAGTATGTTCACAAGCAATATATTTTACAATACATAAGTGTAGTGTCTCTGATATCTGGTGCTTTTATCACTAATTGCACTATAAAGTGTGCTATTAAAACTGGGACAAACAAGACTGTAAAAATCACATAATGGACCATGACTACCTATAAAAGACTTTTGTAAATGTTACTGTATAATTTTTTTTAACTTTCTGGTTGTATAATGATTTTTCTATATTTTTGTTTCCAGAGGATAACCTGAAGAAAGTTATTTATATTTGAAAATAAACATTATATGCCTGTCTTTCAACAAAATATCTCAAAGTTAAATATCAGAGAAAACTTAAAACAATGTCATATGTCCAAATCGATTACTATTATTAATGGTTTACAAACCATGTCACATATAAATCAGGGTTCCAATAGGCATCTGTGTGGCTCTTTCAAAGAAAATGCGGTTATGAGAAACTAGTTTAAGTTAGGGCTTCTTCCATACCCCTTAAGGATTAGGGATAAAGGAAAGAAAAATGATGCAGAAAAGGTTCAGACTTCTAAAATCCAAAAATCATGACAAAACATAATTGTCAAGTGTTTTACTTCAGGGAAACAGAACCGGCAACAAGGCATTACTACCAACTACTCCTGGAAATCCAAAATTACCTATGCTTCATATGTAGTCAACTCAATTTTTCCTGGGCTAAATTTTCAATTTGTGTATTACAATCCTTCTACTCATTTCACTGTTCACATTTCTTGCTCCAGAGGATAAGTAGCATATGGGGGAAAAAGTTATAAATTCAAGTCAGTTATTTTTGCTGCTTACTAACAGCACTGGTAAAAGGTTAAGAGAGGTGGAGATTTTAACTATTGACTCAAATGAGGTCTGGGGATTATCTCTAGATTTCAATTATCCATGCTATCCTTGTCCTTCATTCCCAAAGAAACAGCTGCACAGCAACTCTTGATAGAAAACAGTAAAAGTGCCACACAGCATATCTTACATAGTGAATACTGACTAAAAGCTATAGAACAAAAATTATAAAATTAATGAAAGACAATGTGATTTATACTTTTTATCTTGATTACAGGTATTATGTTAAGAAAATATTGAGTTGGGTTCCTTATAATGGAATGTAAAAAGTAAAATTCAAACAGACTTGGGGAAATTCAAGCATTTTCTTATGTTCTTAGGATTAATGGTCTTAATGAAAGCAAAATGTCAGACTTAAAACAAATGATTGGTAATTTACGAATTTGCTAAATGACATTCTCTCCTGAGGATAAATTAATTTAGATTTAAGCATTAGCCAAAATATGTTAAAATGAGAAATGTCACCTATTCTAAAATGCTACTACTGATATTAAAAAGTCATGTGCATTAGAATATTGAGAACCTACTTTGTAAGTAAGTGAAATGTAAGATTTCACAATAGTGTCTGAAATACACCTAAAAGAAAATAAATGTAGGATATGTAACCTATGATGAAACATAGAAAATGAGTTACCTTCACAATAGTTTTCATTAAGAAGTCTAAGACAAATGCCAAAAATATACTATAAATATATTACTAATTTGAGAACTAAGTAATTCATATATTCATAGATAAAACTTACTTTGTCAGATGCTTCAGAAGCCAAGAGGTTAGTGGCAAGGGTTTGTAGCTTGTGATGGGCCATATTTTTTAGAGCAGCAAGACTACGTCTTGTCATAGCCTGTTTTAAATTAATAGCTGGATGACTAAGAGAATCGACTGCAGCAGGAACTGCTTCATCACAAGCATTCAAAATTTCGACTGCTGTAATCCCCATCACACAACGATCCAGTGCACCTTAAAAAAAGGAACATTTTTAAGTGTATTGCATTATATCAAAACCTCGATTAATTTACTTAAAATGACATATGCTATATAAAAAATTTTAGTCTGCAACATAATCAGTGATTATCTCAAATATTACTCTGGACTTCCTGCCTCCATCAACTCTCTACTCCCATGTTCAAAATGATGGCATCATTTTCCCTAGGCACTTTCATAAGCTACTATTACCTCCCTTAAAGCCCTTGTGTGGAATACTTCAGCTATAGACAAGAGAAAAATCTTTACCAGGCTGCCACCACATTTCCTGCACAATTACCAAGGAAATTTACTACAATAATTCTATGTGCAGAGGATGGTGCTTGGTGTTGAAGGGCCTTCTCCTTCCAACCAAACAAACAAAAAGCAGTCCTTGGCCTCAATGTACATTACAATCTAGTTGCTAGATGCTCTCTTAAACCAATTATTCTATTCCCAACCTTTAAGCTTTCATCAGAGTTGATGTGTGTGGTTGGAAAATCTCCCCCTACAAACTATTTTCCTTCCATTGACACAACTCACAAAATCTCATTTGCTCCATAAAACCATCTTGAACTAGAAGATGGGTGGACAAATGTCTTTCTGGAGCCATTCTCATAGCAAAATTAACCATTCTCAAGATTCTGGCTAAATCCAGTCTATTTCTAAATGTGCTTATTTAAAAAAAGAAGAATATCTCAAAATACATATTTGCTTTTTTCATGTATATGCCCTGCTTTTAGCTGTCCATTCAATGTAATTCGATAAACATTCATTCAGCACATTCAAAGCATTGTGTTCAGACAATAGGGATCTAAATACCAAAAAATGACAGTCCTTCCCCAAAAAGAACTTATGTTCTATTGGGAGAGATACAAAATGTACTCACGGAAAGAGGGGTATGATGGACACAAATGAAAAATGCAGACAAATGGCTTTAGGAACATTTGAGGAAGGAAAAAACATTTTCACTAGGAGAGATTAAGGAAAGTTTGCAGATTTGTCTCCATTAGGCTACCAAAGAGTACTCTCCCATCAGGCAGAGAAACATTTAGCCAAATGCTACCCACAGAGAGATCTTCAGGTATCACTTTAGATGATGACAATGTAGGCATTCTTTCAAGACCATCTCAAAGCAAAACTGAGTGTTTCTGGGGCAAGGGAGAGTTATGAAAGGCACTATACAACGCTTGACCATTAACACAAAAGCATGTCTTCCGGTTGTTGCTGTTGTTGTTGTTCATCGTTTGTTCTCAAAGAGGACCAATGATATCATGGGGTGATGTATAGAATTGTGCAAGAATTGGACCTAAAGTGAAGCAGATCTTTACAAAGTCGTCAGCCTCACTGTCTCCTCCAGAATCATCAAAGTTCAGTGGCAAGACAAACGTCAAGATGACTGGCAGCATAACAGAAAAGAACGCTGGACCAAGACCTGGGTTTAAATACCAACTAGTACCATTTACTGCATGTAAGAGACCTTAGTCAACCTCTATGAGGTTCAATTCCTTCATTTATAAACAGATAATGCTTACAAAGCCTTCAAGTGAGATAATGTGAAAATATTTTGTAACCATAAAGCACTACATACAAAATAGTAACAATAAAAATAGTTTCCATCTATGTAGCACTTTAAGGTTTGCAAAGTACTTTATATATGTCATCTCATTTGGTACTCACAGCAACTATGTGAGGTAGATGTTATTATTATCCTCACTTAATAGATAAGGAAACTAAGCTTGACAAAGGTTAAGTCATCTGCCTTGGGTAACACAGAGAAGTGTCTCACAAAAAATTTGGACCCAGGTCTTCCTGACTCCAACTCCAGAGCTCTAGCTACTATACAACCTCAATTCCTCTAAAAGCAGTTGCAGAGTGTTAGATAAGACCAAAGATCCCAGTTACTAAGAGAAATGCTCACTACTTAGTACAGTGGAAAAAAGTTTGGCAGAAATTAGATGCAAACCAACATCTCAAACCATACACCAAGATAAACTACATAATGACACATTACATAAGACATAAAAAGTGGCATTATAAGCAAATTAGGAGGAAGAAATTATCTGTTTTACAACTACGGATAAGGGAAGATGATCAAACAAGGAAGAAAAAAAGATGACGTAAAATTTTAAAGGTTTTCTATGAACAAAATCAATGCAGTTAAAATTAGAATGGAAATAGGCAACTAAAAAAACCTTACAGTAAGTCCCTAAGTTAATCCTTTCCAAGATACCTAAGAAATTGTTCAACTTTATAAGAATGTGAGTCATTCCTCCAAAAGGCAAATTATCAAATCATATTAACAGGCAGTTTTCAAAAGAAAAAAATACAAGCTATCAATACCCATATAAAAAAATGCTCCAAACCACTAATAACTAGAGAAAAGTAAATTAAAGCATCTCTGAGATATCTCATCTCCATCAAATTGGCAACAATGACAAATAACGAAAAATGTCAAATGTTGGGAAGGGCTACGGAAAACAGGCACACTAAAGCACTATTGGCTATGAAATGGTTTAGCCATTTAGGAAAGCAATCTAGAACTATGCCCAAAAAGTCATAAAAGTGCATGTTCTTGGGCTTATAGCTCAAAGACAGCAAAGAAATAGGAAACTGACTCATATGCACAAAAATATTCACATCAGCTCTTTCATGATGGCTATCAACCAGAATCTGAGGGTGTGCCAATCAACTGGGGAATGACTGAGCAAGTTAGAGTATATGAATGTAAAGGAATAAAACTGTGCCAAAAATTATGATGTAATGGACAGTTTCAGAGAAAACTTGGAAGATATGTTATACATCGATACAAAGTGAAGTGAAAAGAACCAGGAGAATAAACATTCCAAACGACTCAACCCAATAATTTGCTATTCTTTGTGACAAAAGGGAGTAACAGAGTCCCGAGTCCCAATATTAGACTCCTCTTGTCACTTTCTCACATCATCTACCTATTTATCTAGATGAGTGCAACCCATGCTATGAATCTGACTTAAGGATCAGTATGGGATGCAATACTGGGAAAGAACCCATATTTACAAAAACACAGTATCACCTTTTGTTGCAGCAAAGAACTAGAGAGCAAGAATATCAATAAAAGAATAAATTATGGTATATGAATGTCATGAAATATTATTGAACTGTAACAAATAATGAAAGGAAATTACTCAAAGAAACATGGCAAGTCTTGTATGAAATGATGTAGAATGAAATGAACATCACCAGGAGTCAATTCAACATTTATTAAGGACCTACTACGGGCCAGGCATAGTACTAAGCACTTTTATATACTAACAGGAACAGTATAAAGGAAAACAACTTTGAAAGACTTTAGAACTCTTATCGATGCAATGACAAACCACAATTTCAAAAGACCAAAGATAACTCAAACTACTCACCTTCTAACAGAGAAGTGATAGAGTCTATCGGACTCAAAATGCGAAATGAGATATGTCTTTTCGGAGATAGGCAATGAGAAAATTTGCTTCACTTCATACTGAACTCATTATCTTTTCCTCTAAATTCTCCCTGTCTCCTCAAGGGTAACACCAACCTCCCAGGCTTGCAACCTAGCAGTCATCCTGGATTCCTCACTATCTCTTAGCCCCCATACCCAAGCTGCTGCCAAGACCTGTCTATCTCATCTTATGCAACATCTCTCAAATGCAACCCCTTCTCTCCTCTGACATTGCCAATACTCTAGTGCTGGCCCTCATCATCTCATTCCTGGACTATAGCCTGTCAATGGGTCTGCCTGCCTCAAGTGTCTCCTCACTCCAATTCATTTGCCATTCAGCCACTATAGGGATATTTCTAAAGCACAGGTCCTATCATGTTGTCCTTCCACTCAATAAACTCCAGTGGCTTCCTATTGCCTCCAGAATAAAATACAAAATCATCTATTTGATGTACAAAAACTTTTATAACTTTGCTCTATCTCAACCTTTTCGGTCTTACAGTTTATTCCTCATCATCTACCCTTCAATCCAATGACATTGGTCTCCCGGATATTCGACAAACAAGACACTCCATCTCGTCTTCAGATACTTTCACTGTCTATCCTCCATCCCTGGAACACTCTCTCCTCATTGCTACCTCCCTACTTCCTTGGGTTCCTTCAAATACCAACTAAAATCTCATCTTCTTCAGGTAGCCTTTACCATTCAGTCTTAATTCTCTCCGCTAATTATTTCCTAAGTATCTTTTACATAGCTTCTTTGTATATATTTGTTTGCTTGTTTTCTATCCATTAGTTTATAAGCTCCTTGAGGACAGAAAGCAGCTTTTGCATCCCAGCACTTAGCACAATGGCTAGGATAAATGCACTTAAATGTTTACTGACTGACTAGACTATGCATACTTGTTGCAAAGATTTTGGTGCTTTTTTTTAAATGAAAGAGAGAGTGGGTAGATAAATGTTATAAAGCAAAAGGAATACTTAAAAAACAATATAAGATGTAAAGCTTTAAAAAACGTCTCCTTTTTCTCTCTATAATATCTTGAACAATTCTTCATACACAGTAAAAGGTTAATCAATGCTGGTTGAATGAATATTTTGGAACTACCAGAGTCCAGTCACATATTTTCTTCTTAGTGTCCAACAAACATACCCACATACTCAAATGCTATGATTAGTTGCCTACAGATTGTCCCGTGTGTATGTGGGAGGCTATTAAACTATTTGGTAAGAGCTGATATAAAGTATTTGATGGATACTTTATCCTAAGACAAAGTAAGGGTAAATTATCATTGTACTTTTTATTCTTTTGATAATTCTAATTCAAGTCACTAAATATTTACAGAAAATAGTGAAGTTAACTGCCAATCTTAGGAGAATAATTGTCTGACTACACTAGATAAATTTCACTGAAAAAGACTACTTATCAGAATTTGAATTCCATTTTAAAACTGATATTCATGGATATGTTTTCCCCAGTTTACTTTTGTGAAAGAATAAAATTCCTTAGTAGGCCAACACTAAAGCTATACCTAAACTAGAGCCAGTATCACAAGAACAAATGATCCTTTCTCATTGTTACAAGGTCTGATTCAAATAGTCATAAGGTATTGTTTCATTGGGTCTGGAAATTTATGTCAAACATTCATTCTTAACCTAATTATCCAAAATAAACCTTTAATAGATTCAGGGCAATTATTTCCTAATGTAATCATTACAATCTTCACACCAAAAAAAAAAAAAAAACTCAGTACACCAAAAAAATTCCAATTATCTCAAATACAACTACCTTAGTCACAATTCACCTCCAGTTTTTGGTAAATTCTCTTATCACTCTAAAAAAAATATGATAGCATTATATGATAAGTATAAATCAAGTATCTGAATATGCATTAGGCAAAAAGTATTAGCATTATTATTCCTACTACCATAAAAAGCATCCCCATAGCACTTCGAAGTTTGCAAAAAACACTTTCATGTGTTATGTCTTGATCTACCTATCCTGCCCCAATCTCCAATTTCATATCCCCAGTGGCTTTTCAGACATCTCGAACTGGATGCCCAGTAGGCATCTTAAACTCAGTATGTTCCAAACAGAACTCATTGTCTTTACCCCTAAACATCCTCACCTCCCCCCTACCTTCCCTGTTACTATGGAGGGCAAAACCATCCTCTCAGTCCATCAGGTTCACAAGATTCACAACCTAGGACTCATCCTGGATTCCTCCATTTCTCTCACCACCCATATGCAAACTATTGCCAAAGTCTATCAATTTCGCCTTTGCAACATCTTTCAAATATATTCCCTTCTCTCCTCTGACACTGCCACCATTCTGGTGTAGGCTCTCATCACCTCACACTGCTGGGCTCCACACTAGTGGACTACTGTCTACTGATGCTAGGTCTACAGCTTCAAGTCTCTCCCCACTACATCCATCCTCCATTGAGCCACAGAAATGATTTTTCTAAAATGCAGATCCGATCATATCACCCCTGCTCCCATTCAATAAACTCTAGGGGCTCCCTATTGCCTCCAGAATCAAATACAAAATGCTCTGTTTGACATTCAAAGCCTTTCTTAACCTAGACTCCTTCTACCTTTCCAGTCTTCTTACACCTTACATGTGCCCTAACATGCACACTACTAGCTTCCTGTCTTATTCCACAAACAAGACACTCTCTCAGGGCTGGGCACTCTCTTTGGCTGTCCCTCATGCCTGGATCACTCCTCCTATTCTGCTCCAACTACTGACCTCCCTGGCTTACTTTAATGCTCGGTTAAAATCCAACTTTCAACAAAGAAGCCTTTCCAAACCCCTCTTAATCCTAGTGCATTCCCCTGGTTAGTTCCTATTTATGCTGTACATAGCTTGCCTTGTTTATATTTGTTTGCATGTCCTTTCCCCCATTAGATTGTAAGCTCCTTGAGGGCAGCGACTGTCTTTTGTCTCTTTTTTTATTCCTAGCCTTTGGAACAGGGTCTGGAACATAGAAGGCACTTAATAAATGTTGATCAATTGATAGGCTAATGTTCACAATAAGCCTGTGTGGTAGGTGCCATTATTATCCCCATTTTACAGATTAAAAAAATGAGGCAGAAAAAGTTTTAGTGATTTGTCTAGGGTCACACATTTAGAACCCATCTAAGTTGTCTACTCAAGACTTTCCTGACCTCCAAGCACTGTACCACCTTGCTGCCTTTTTAACAGTATCACAGAAAAAAAGACTATGAGATCCTATATTGATAGGGCAAAAATGAATTAAATTATGCTTGACATCCTGACAATTTACTTCCCACTATATTTAAAGAAAGAAAAAAAGCCTAATTATGGACATCAAAGGCAATAAAACCCATGATCACAGTTTTTTATGATCATAGGCTCAGAACGTTAAGGTTTAGGGATGGTTTAGTCCAATTCCATTATGCAGATCAGGAAATAATCAAAGACAAAACTATACCAAGCATAACAATTAGGAAAGAAAAAATAGAATGCCTTTCTTGGCTGAGCAACTCTCATTTATTAAGGGATTACTAAATTCTGGGAATATAAATACAACTAGAAAGAAAGACAGTTTCTGCCTTTATATTCAAACAGAAGAACATAAAGGGAGCTGGGGAAAAGGGTAGGAATTGCATAGCAAAATAAAGCATTAAGATACAGTAAAATGATAGCTGATGCCCAAACATCCACAAGTACTAGGTAACTAGAATAGTTCCTCTTCTAACCATAGTGATGACTTCGAGCATAAAGTCATCCCTCATTCAAAAAGCCCATGTGGACAAAAGTTCTAGCAGATCATATACCAAGCTGGAAAAGAATTTGTCACCTCAGGAACAACCTCACTAAATTAAGAGAAGACCTATCAGAGAGAGACCTGGCCACCAGATAATGAATTTTTTGGCCACAATAATTCATGAAATCACTTAGAGTGGCATGGAGAGACTGTGGTCTGTGTCGGTGGTAGGAGTATCTACATCTTTAAAATCACACATCCTTTGAAATATTGGAATAATAAACTGTAATGTTTCTCACTTAAAAAGCACTGTGTTGGATTTATTCCTATTAGTAGCATTTGGACCACTTGTCTGACTGACCACTTATCTATACGTTCAGGGGAAGGTAGTACTACTCTTAGATACAAAGAAGTTGCATATGTCTCAAAGGGAGAAAAAAATCTTTCAGAATTACAGAAGTTTACCAATGTACCAAACAACTCAACCTAATAATCCACCACTCCTTTTGAAGAAAGGGAGTAACAGACTCCAGAGTCCCAATATTAAACTCCTCATGTCACTTGCCCCACACTATCTATTTATCTTGATGAGCATAACCCATGTTATGAATCTGAATTAAGAATCAGTATGGGATGCAATATTGGGAAAGAACACATATTTTAAAAAAATTTAGCATCACCATTTGTTGTTGCAAAGAACTAGAACAAGAGGAGCATCCATTAAAGAACAGCTGAACAAATTATGGTATATGAATAAAATGAAATACTATTGAACTGTAACAAATTATGAAAGAATATGATTCAGAGAAACATGGCAAGTCTTATATGAAATTATGTGGAGTGAAATGAACAGGAGAACAATTTTCACTGTGACTAGAATACCACAAAAGAATGTGTTGAAAGCAAGCTCCATGGCACAGGAAACCACTAATAAAAGGGTAAGTAAAAAAAGTGTGAGAAGCTGGTTTTAGACTTTTTGCTATGACTCCAAAAATGGCAGAATAAGACACCCCACCCCAGATGTTGAGAGTCCACATCACTTCCCAGAACATACTGAGATGTGCCTCAAAACAATGCAACAAAATTACCTTGCAGACCCTTTCCTAGGTCCTAATCCATTTGTTTTACATAGGTTAAGCAGAAAGAAACATGGCTAGATATAATTCTGTGTTTTATACAACATGTAGAAGGTTATTAATGTTCAATGCTTTTTCTTAAATTTTGAATAATATAAATTGCCACTAAAATTAATCAAAAGGAGAGAACTAACTTGGGAAACACAATATAGGAGCAACAACACTATTACTCTTTCAAATCTGAAAATCTCTTCCAATTTCTGAGAAAAAAATTAAAAGAAAAAGCAAGATTTCATTTAAAATCTTTGTGATTTAAATAAAGTAACCACTAACGCTATCTACAATTCGGGGCCAAACCACACAAGAATTATATTACAACATCTGACATTTAAATGACCTTTTGGTTTTCAAGCAGATCTTCTTTTTGCACTCCATTTCCCCTGTCACACAATCTAAACTATTTTAGATGTAAGATGCTGAATCAGGTATAACCTAAAAACACATACTAAATCCAACAAACATTTGTACCCACTACAAATAGCTAATGTAGCTTTTTAAAATATATTATCAGGCACCAAAAATAAATATTTCAGATAATTCTTATAACATCAATTTTTATTTTATTTTAAAATCTCATTGTACATGCTGAAGAAGAAGGATTCAGTTCAGATAATCGACATGAAAAAATATAGATAATTCAACATCATCAAAAAAAGTCCAAGATACAAAGTTTGGAAATGATTTTAAAAATACATTGAGATCAAGAATTATTTCCCAATACAAAAATGGACAAAAAGTTATCACAAAGAAAAATTGCAAACTACAAATAATCATATGAAAAATGCTCCGAGTCATTAATTTTTAAAATGCACATTAAAACTACTCACTGCTCATATTTATGCTTCAAATCCAAACAGGTCAACAGAAAGACGCTTTATATGCAAAAATGTCCATAATAGTATTATTAATAGCAATTAACTGGAACAACATGGTGATGACCAGCTAGAAAGTTGGAGACACACTATTGAGAATCTCAGTTCAGGCTAAATTAGTATGTGGAATTTAGTATATAAGCAACATGGGAGTCTTGAATATTTAAAAACGGTGGAGTGACAAGATTAAATCACTATTTGGGAGAAATAACTCAGCAGAGTAAAGGACAGAATATAAAATAGATAGACTAGAGGCAGTAAGACCACTTGGGGTACTACTATGATAGTCTAGGTGGAACATGGATATATGGACCTTAACTAGAATGCCAGCAAGAGAATTGGAAAGGATGAATATGAGAAAAAAAATACAAAGGAAGAATCAATGGGAACTAGTGACTGACTCAACATGAGGGATAAGAGACAGGGACAGGAAAACAGCTAAGACAGCTGTATCTTCCATGTGCATAAAACCAAGAAATTATTCATCACAATTTTAAGTTAGATTGAAGATTGTCCAGGCCCTAGGCCAAACTTCTTCCTTAGCACCCTTTACCCAAAATATTTCACATTCTTCTAGAACTTCCCTTAACTGTTATCCTTATCTTTAAAATTAAGGGTAAATGACAAAGAATACATGAAAATAATTCAACGTCTTTTTATTTAAAAAAAAATGCAATTACACTCAATGCATTTCTCAATAAACACCACCAGAAAAAAAGGATACAATATGTGATAATAAACACTCAGTATTTCAAATGTGCCATTAACAATGAAAGGACTGAACTATAGCACCACCTCCTGTTTCTAGTGGGTAATTTCAGTTTTGAGGGGAAGAGCAACAATCAAATCATACAAGGGAAAGTTAGATAAATATAATTCATACACTAAACTGGTCCTCAGAGTCTGATGCATATGGCTTATGTTCACTTCAAATGTTTCAAGTTACTGAATCTTTCCTGTGAATACAATTTTCCAACACATATACCTCATTTACTCATTTGTACTTTCCCTCCATTAAATTTTTAAGATGCACTTATTTTCAGTTAAACTAACCCCAGCTTCAAGTAGATATAACTTTGCAGTAAATCTCTGACAAAAAGAGAAGTCTTTCAGATTTAAATAAAAAATGAATACCCTTATGTTCCTAACTCAATTTTGGAAGGTCTACATTTTTTTAAAAGGCAGGGCTAAAATAAGATGTTCTCTTTCACCACTTTCTATTACTTTTTCAGCAGTTTTTCAAGGAAACCTGAATTAGTAGTAAGACAAAGTATGCTATTATGGCCATATGTATATAGAAGTCATTATGTTAACAATATAGGAAGGGGTATAAAAATAAGCCAGTGAAAATACAGTTAACAGTGACAATTTTCATGAGACTTTCTATAAAGTTGACTTGGACTTAACAAGTTAATTTGAGTTTAACAAGTTAAAATGCAATAATTCTGCATAACGTAACCCATACATATATGCATACATATATACATATATGCCTACATGCAGAAATATATACATAAAAAGCTATTAAAGTTTAAACTGCACTGAGACCTTTGAAACATCATGAATATATCACTTGGCAGATGCTTTCATTCCAATGAGTGACAAAATATTGATTTTAAATATTTAAATTTAACAAAGAGGAAATTATACAACTTAAACTTCAAAGACAATTCTATTAACACTTATGAAATTCAGGCAAATTTAAAATGAAAGAATATATACAATTCCCTGAGCTGGATTCTACAACTTCAACATCCTTCCTTTTTTTTTTAATTTATTTATTAATATATATTTAGTATTCAGCATTGATTTTCACAAGAGTTTGAATTACAAATTTTCTCCCCATTTCTACCCTCCCCCCCCCTCCAAGATGGCGTGTATTCTGGTTGCCCTGTTCCCCAGTCAGCCCTCCCTTCTGTCACCCCACTCCCCTCCCATCCCCTTTTCCCTTCCTTTCTTGCAGGGCAAGATAAATTTCTACACCCCATTGCCTGTGTATCTTACTTTCTAGTTGCATGCAAAAACTTTTGCTTTTGTTTTTGAACATCTGTTTTTAAAACCTTGAGTTCCAAATTCTCTCCACTCTTCCCTTCCCACCCACCCTCCCTAAGAAGTCAAGCAATTCAACATAGGCCACATGTGTATCATTATGTATAACCCTTCCACAATACTTATGTTGTGAAAGACTGACTATATTTTGCTCCTTCCCAACCCATCCCCCTTTATTGAATTTTCTCCCTTGACCCTGTCCCCTTTCCAAAGTGTTTGTTTTTGATTACCTCCATCCCCATTTGCCCTCCCCTCCATCATCCCCCCCCCTTTTTTAATCTTTTTCCCTCTTCTTTCCTGTGGGGTAAGATACACAATTGAGTATGTATGGTATTCCCTCCTCAGGCCAAATTTGATGAGAGCAAGATTCACTCATTCCTCCCTCACCTGCCCTCTCCCCTCCTCCCACAAAACTGCTTCCTCTTGCCCCCTTTATGTGAGATAATCCACCCCATTCTATCTCTCCCTATCTCCCTCTCTCAATATATTCCTCTCTCATCCCTTAATTTGATTTTATTTCTTTTAGATATCTTCCCTTCATCTTCAACTCACCCAGTGCCCGCTCTCTCTCTATATATACATACATATACACATACATATATACATACCTACACACTCACATATACATATATATATACACACATAAACATATATATATATATACACACATATATATATATATATACACATATATATATATATATGCATATTCCCTTCAGCTACCCTAATACTGAGGTCTCATGAATCATACACGTCATCTTTCCATACTTTAGTAAGCCCCTTGGAATTTCTTTTTCTTGTTCTTTTTCTTGATTACCTTTTCATGCTTCTCTTGATTCTTGTGTTTGAAAGTCAAATTTTCTATTCAGTTCTGGTCTTTTCACTGACAAAGCTTGAGAGTCCTCTATTTTACTGAAAGTCCATATTTTGCCTTGGAGCATGATACTTAGTTTTGCTGGGTAGGGGATTTTTGGTTTTAATCCTAGCTCCATTGACCTCTGGAATATCGCATTCCAAGCCCTTCGATCTCTTAACATAGAAGCTGCCAGATCTTGTATTATTCTGATTGTGTTTCCACAACACTAAAATTGTTTCTTTCTGGCTGCTTGCAGTATTTTCTCCTTGATCTGGGAGCTCTGAAATTTGGCGACAATATTCCTAAGAGATTTCTTTTGCGGATCTATTTGAGGAGGCGATCAATGGATTCTTTCAATTTCTATTTTGCCCTGTGGCTCTAGAATATCAGGGCAGTTCTCCTTGATAATTTCTTGAAAGATGGTATCTAGGCTCTTTTTTTGATCATGGCTTTCAGGTAGTCCAATAATTTTTAAATTATCTCTCCTGGATCTATTTTCCAGGTCAGTGGTTTTTCCAATGAGATATTTCACATTGTCTTCCATTTTTTCATTCCTTTGGTTCTGTTTTATAATATCTTGATTTCTCATCAAGTCACTAGCTTCCACTTGCTCCAATCTAATTTTTAAGGTAGTATTTTCTTAAAAAAAAAAAAAGGTAGTATTTTCTTCAGTGGTCTTTTGGACCTCCTTTTCCATTTGGCTAATTCTGCCTTTCAAGGCATTCTTCTCCTCATTGGCTTTTTGGAGCTCTTTTGCCATTTGAGTTAGTCTACTTTTAAGGTGTTGTTTTCTTCAGTGTATTTTTCAGTATTTTTTTGGGTCTCCTTTAGCAAGTCATTGACTTGTTTTTCATGGTTTTCTCGCATCCTTCTCATTTCTCTTCCCAATTTTTCCTCTACTTCTCTAACTTGCTTTTCCAAATCCTTTTTGAGCTCTTCCATGGCCTGAGACCAGTTCATGTTTTTCTTGGAGTTTTTTGTTGTAGGCTCTTTAACTTTGTTAACTTCTTCTGTCTGTATGTTTTGGTCTTCTTTGTCACCAAAGAAAGAATCCAAAGTCTGAGTCTGAATCTGGGTGCGTTTTCACTGCCTGGCCATATTCCCAGCCAACTAACTTGACCCTTGAGTTTTTCAGCAGGGTATAACTGCTTGTAGAGTTTAGAGAACTATGTTCCATGCCTGGGAGGATGTGCTAGCTCTACCATACTAGCACTCCTCCTTCCCCAAGAACCCCCAACCCGGACTGGACTTCGATCTTCAGCAGGCTCTTCACTCCTGTTATGATCCACCACTTAATTCCTCCCACCACGTGGGCCTGGGGCCGGAAGCAACTGCAGCTGAACTTCTGTAGCTGCCCCACCTCTGCTGCCCCAGAGGTGGTGGCCAAACCTGAACTCCTTCCACTCCCGCAGCTTTTCCCACTAACCTCCACTGTCTTTGGTGTTTGTGGGTTGAGAAGTCTGGTAACTGCTGCAGCTCACTGATTCAGGGCGCTAGGGTGCACTCTGCCCAGCTCCTGGTCTGGTTAGTCTGTGACACTCAATTGGGCTCTCCTCTGCTCCGCTCCGCTCCCAGCTCCCAGCTGGGATAGACCTCACCCAGAGACCATCCAGGCCATCCTGTGCTGGAGCCCTGCTTCCCTCTGCTGTTTTGTGGGTTCTGCAGTTCTAGAATTGGTTCAGAGCCATTTTTTATAGGTTTTTGGAGGGACTCGGCTGGGAGCTCATGCTAGTCCCTGCTTTCCAGCTGCCATTTTGGCTCCACCCCTCTCAACATCCTTCTAAAAACAGGGACTGTGCCAGACTGAAATGGGTAATTAGGCAGGAAAAGTGAATAGATGGAAGGATCAAAATTCCCAAAGCACCAAGTATCTTAAGAGTGAATAGAAAAGGCACTGCTCCAAAAATCTCCAAATTCATCTATTAAGGGATATAAATGGTTTAATGAAAGGCATACTGAAATAATCACTAAATAGCCTTACCTAATGTATGCTAATACTGTTCTCCACTCTAAGAGATCCAGATTTGACCCTAGATCTGCATAAGTCAGGATCACGATGCTGACCACATGCAGCTTTAGAAGCAGACATATAAGCTATCTGCTATCCAGGCCAAAAGCAAGAAGGCAGGAAGCTCATCCGGCCAAGTGTAGTCCGTTACCAGGTGACTGGGACAATTTTCTAGGTACTTGAAAACATGAGGAATTAACTATGTATGCCCCTGTATCCTAATTTAATGACATTAGAGGTAACAAAAGATGACATGAGAATGAAGAAAAAAAGTTTTTGTCTTCTATATTATCAACCATAGGTGCACTGTATATTTAGTAGCCTTTGATTACTGTCATAAAAAGTAAAGCACTGGGGGGAAGTAAAATATTTTACATAACTAGAAAATAAAGTGCTTTTTTCCAAATGGTTTAAGCTAAAAACATCAATGTATTTCAAATAGGTATATATTACAGAAGAATAAACAATTAATAGGAGTACTTTGGGGCTGAAAGAACTTCATTGCTGAGCATGGCTATCCCAAATCAATAACAACAAAGGTCTAATACCTATTCAGAGTTTATGGAGACTTCAGACATCAAGCTTTGACTCAGTCTGATTTATCTTGCTTCATTTTTTATTTATTTAATAAATAAATACATTTAATAAATAAATAATGTCACAACCTTCAGATACTTACTCCCTAGAGTCTCTTATATTTCTATCTGGAAACACTGAACATCAGGGGGCAAAAAAGATAACATGAATCTGTTATTAATGCTGAAACACAAAACATAATTTTGTTTTTCCATTTTTACTTTGATTTTTAAATTCCCTAGCATACTTGCATACTGACTCGAATCTACAGTGACAGTCAAAACACAGTTGCAGATTACAATATTATATGCATATAATACTATATAGCACAATATTATGTAGCATATAACCTAAAGTGTAGCTCATTGTATAATGCATAATCACTGTATAAGGATTGTAACAGTAGCATTATCTAGGCTCCATGAAGTTTTGGATTAGTTGTTTCTTCCACCTACAAATATGCTAGAAAATCAGCTTTCAGTGATATTCAAATTTAAGCTCTTATTTACACTATTTTACATAGCTTAATAGGTTAAAAAGTACTTAATACATGTGGGGGAATGGTATTTCTTCCATTTTTTCATTAACTGAAATTGAACAAATTCTATAGAGGCAATACTCCAATTTACTTTAGAATACGTCAGCCGTAAATTCAATATGCTCGTTCTTCTATCTAAAAGGTTCTTATGTCTGTCATTACTGTCGTAAAAGCACCCTTTGATAACAATACACGAATAAGACTCTTTCATAATTAACTCTGCAGTTTTCACCAAAAATATCATCCTAATTATGAATAAACAACTATAAACAACCTCGATTTATTTTACTAAGCTTCTATTATGTGCAAAGGCACTAGAGAAGATAGTTCAGTCTAGCAGGGGTGATAAAACATGTGGACAAAAACAAATTAGAATATAATATGCACATAAAAGAAATATAATAGAATATGAAATTGATGGGGTGGTGGGAGTTCTAGAGAGGTGATGAGAATGCAGGTATAGAAAACAGCAAGATGAACAAACATTCAGATCCAGGATCATATGGGCTTTCAAAGACTTAGTACATTGAACCAATCTAAAAACACATATTGCTTAGTTCAAAATAAACATACTTTTTTCATAACAACATGAAACATCCTCATAAAATTTTTGACTCAAAGCATTGAATCTTTAAAAGTTAAATATCTTGTTATTTTTAAATATGCTTTCAGTAACCTAAAAACTCTATCTTCCACATATTTCTCAACCGGTCTCAATAACAACAATAAAAAAAAATTGCTTCCTTCTGGTCCCGAGACTCCCATAGCTCCCTAATCTTGATATACATAATATCTTGAACATACTTTGTATATGTCTTTGTCAAATGGTTACTAGTCTATTGTCTATGTTCTCTTCAGTATGCTTTCATCAGTATGGAAACCCTTAAAAGGCAACGACTATCCATATTATTCTTTGAAGCATAGTAAAATAGATGTATGTACACTTAATAAATACTTAGGTATTTATTACTATTATAATATCCTAAATCCTTCAGGCTAGAAGAGGCCTTCAAGTCATTTCATCAAACCCCCTTCTTTAGAGATGAGGAAACTGAGGCCCAGAGAAGTAAAGCAAATGATCTAAGGTCACCCAGACAGTGCTCAGGAGAGAGAGCTGGGAGGAAAAACCAGGCCCCAGACTTTGAGTCAAGTGCTCTTCCCACTCTACTATTCAGGCTCTCTTCTATGCTGATAATGAAACCATTCAGAAGTACTAATAGCTACCTTTTTTTTGGTCAAGTACACATAAATAATTTTCTATTCCATTTTTTTTCTACTTAATCTTACCAGTATCCATTTGCCAGACATACACAGAGCCATCCGAACAGCCAACCACTAGGTAATCATCTGAAGGCCTCCACTTTATTACTTGGATGGGAAAAAGGTGACGAGATGCCAACATGATACATTTTTTCTCTCTCAAACTCAGAAGTCCTACAGAATGGTCACTGGCTACAGAACAGATGCAGTGCTGCACTCTTGTCTGAAAAGGAAAATAAATCTTGATTATGTTTTAAAATAATGAAGAAGAATAATTATAATTTATTACTTGAAAGAAGAATTAATGGTGTAGTCACCATTGCTAAGTCATAATATTGATGGCAATGAAAAATTATTGCCTATATATTATACAAGTGCAATTGAACACTATGACATACTGAGGAAATTACTTAATATTAGGATTAAAAAGACATCTAATATTGCTCTTTCACCAAATAAATATTACTCTACTATATATGTACAGTTGAAGATGAAGAGGAAAAAACTATGTGTAATTGTGAGTCCATTCCAGACACCATTTTCCTTTTGCAACTTAACCTTTTGAATCTGTGTAGGAAATACAATCCAAACCCCATGCTTACAAATAATAAACGACACCATTTTTAAAGATTACCACTCCTTTTTCTGTTGCTGCTATTCTAAATAAGCCCAGGACTATATCAGATCATTTAAATCTATACTTCATTTTTAAAGGATGAGATTATCATTATGGCGGCTAGGAAACTAATAGTCACTCTGATTTTGGCAGACAGAAAACCCCAGCACATGTTAATATAATTGAAGTACCCTATCACTACAACAGCCTTACAATATTTCCCAAACTCCTTTCTTCTTTCTAGTTCTGCAGTTTCAAGGAATATTATTCAATTATAGTAGCCTTCCAGACAGGTAAATGTCTTCACCGAAGTTGAGCGAAGCAGCCACTGAGCAATAGGAACAGGGACCACCAAACTTCTCATGAAGAGAAGCAACTTGTTATTACCATAAAGCCTTTACATCACAAGAAGGTCTGTAGATGCCTGTTGGTGGTAGTGGTTCTAAATCAAAAAGCCATGAAGAGATATGTCAGTGCCACCCCCAACGACCCCATCCCACATGAAATTCGATGTGAATTAGCAATGCAGAAGTGCAAACATCTTCTGGCCACATTTTTCTGACCATAGAAAATAACTTTGGGTGAAAGGGAGGCAAGTGTAGTAACAACTGTGATTCCTTTTCAGGAGAGCTTCTATCTAGGTAATATTTGTCATTATTTATATAAACATGGCAACAACTTCAAGCAACACTGCCTGTTCCAAAGAGCTAATCAAGATTCTCAGTTTACAAAGTAAGAGATTTTTATTAACAATAGAATGTAGAAAGTAGTCACTGAACTCTACAACACAGGAAATATAATTAGTGATTATCGTGCAAAATGAATTAATGGATATAACAGTGTATTTTCATTACAAACACATCTGCACTGGCACTGTAGTGTGAAGAAATCTTATTGAGTCACTCCCTCTGCCTTAGAACTTAGATTCTTAAAAAGTTACCTGCCCTCACTGAGAAGTAAAGTAGTTGGCCTAGGGGGTGAGAAAGCTAGTGTATGTTAGAGACTGGACTGGAATTCAGGGCTTCCCAAATCTGAAGCTGGGCCCCATCTACTCTGTCCCACTGCCTCTCTCATAGTAAAGTAAAAAATAGTTCTATAAGTTCAGAAAACTAATATTTTTTTCTTATTAAAAGATGCCTTTCAAAAAAGATCATACAGCGTTTCTATAAATGAGTATTATATCTATTGATTTCATTTTCATTAACAAGCAATTAGACAAAATATAAACTGAGGTTTCTTCCTGTAAAAAAAAAATCAATAAAATCAATGTCTTCTTCAATGAGCTAAAAGATTATGGCTCTTTTATATTTGTTTTTAGCTAGCATGGAAAACATGGCTACATAATTAATAAACCACAATGCAAAGACAAACCAAAAAATATTTAAATCCTAACAATATTGTAATAAGGTATTTGGGAACAATTTTCTGTCAGAGCTTCAATTTTAATCATTTCACAATATACGACATAAATATTTTATATATTTTGCCATATGTACATAGCAAATACAAAACAAATGAGGAGATATTAATATTATAAGTGCTTTGTTCATCTATGTAGCAATTTTCAGTAATCATAAAATTGGTAGAATATTTTAAAACAAAAAAAGACAATCACTATTTTCTATTACACAACTTTTTGTGGCAGATTAGTTAACACATTTGATAAGCATTTTTAAATATTTGTTTTATATTAGAAAGCAATACTACTAATGGTCATCATTATCTAAGGATAGTGGCTAAGATGACCATTTCATTTACCCATAGTAATATCCTCTGAAGGATGCCAAACTAAGTTTTTAACCATAAAGAGGTTCATAAAAATTTAGGCTACATTGCTACTGTTCTAACATGGCAGATATTTAAGCAGCTGAATTTAAACAAATAGTTTTCCACTCCATTGAGACTGTGCAACAACTAATGAGAATTAGCATGTAATTATCCCTTCTTTTAAAAAAAAAAGTATAATACTCACAAGAAAAGAAAAAGAGAAATTGTATACAACTACTGTAAGCAATAAAGGACAGCTGTTGAGTTAATTTTAGCTTTACTATAAAAAGTAATAGTCTAGAGAGAACTAAAATAATCAAGAATGAAAATAAAGGATCAATAGTACTAATCCCAAGAAAACATAGATGGTTAGAAGTATTTAATGCATGAGAAAAGATTTGGTTCTCAGGTTTCAAATGTGGATTAAATAAATCTAATTTTTCTTTTCTCTAGAAACTTATACTCTTACCTGCATTGGGGGATGGGGAAAGCAGCCAAGAGAGAAAATATGACAATACAGTGAAAGTTCATAAATTTAGACTCCACTAATTAATTCTGGCCTGAGGCTTGCTATTATACACATTCCACAAACAAATTAACACTATAAATAGCAAGTCTTAAGCCTACTTAAAACATAAAAGTATAATAAACTGTTTTCAAGCATCATTAAAGCATCAATTTGAATTCAAAATTTATTGCAATGTTTGTTACATTCAAACAATGAATATCAGAATAACAACTATTCATTCAATTGTAATCAATGATAATTATTGTTATCATCAAGAGGCAGCATGCTATACTGGATAAAGAGATGCCCTGAGAATCAAGATGACTAGGATTTAAGTCCCATCTATGACATCCAGCCTATGTGGCACTAGGCAAGTCACTTAACCCCTCAATGCCTAATGCCACTTCTCTAGGCTTCTAGGTTGCTAAACAGATGTGGATCTGCAGTAGAAATGTGCCTCACTGGGAACACCTCACACCTCAGAAATTGCAAACCCAGTATAAAAGCTATGTATGTTCTTATTAATAGTTCAGTCATAAGAATATGAGCTGGAAGGATGCTCAGAAGCCAGTCTAGTCTGATCCCACTTATTTTACAGATGAGAAAACTGAAGCCCAGAAAGGGAAAATGCGGCCCAAGGTCACAGAGTTAGTATTAGAACCCAGGATGTCTTGGTTCCAAATCCAGTGCTCTTTTCACTACATCATAATGCCTCTCAACATAAACTCATCCTAAAATATCCCTTAAGACATTTAACCTCTTATCACCAGACCATATGGAAATGAAAATAATAAAACTGAACTTCTTGGAAAAGGTTCTATTACTTCATTTTTTCATTAAGACAGACTTTCCCCTAAACTGGGATAAACAAGTATTTGTTGGGCAAGAATTCAAAAAGTGTTGGTTGCTAATCACACCTTCACTCAGTGATCAGTTCTCTAAGTTGGTATACATAGAATAACTTCGACTTCCCTTTTCTGCCATTTTTAATATGCACAAAATACATATACCTAACCACTCTTTAACTTCAAGAGAGTTATGATAAAGTATCTATACCACACTCTGAAGTTCTTAGCAATAATTAGAAGATAATGCAACTAAGTAATACTAACCTGACTTAATTCTTGTTCCTAAAAACTTAACTGGATTCATGCCATAAGCCATGCTTTTTGTTGTTGTTGTATAATAAGGCATTATGGTAAATTAAATTTTTTAAAATAGAGTCAGGCTTTGTATACTTTGGAGTCTCAATGCAATAAAGCAGTTTTGCCTTCTTTTTTAAAGAAATTATTCCTAATGTTGGTTACAGTTGATCTATGCAGTTAACATCTAGCATAGTCATGAGCAGTAAGCTAGAGTTCCAAACTAAGCTAGGGAATTTCACTGATAAGCATTTATATGCCATCAACTGTGCTGAATTCTGAGGATGCAAAGACAAAAGAGAGGCCATGCCCTCAGGAAGTTTACATATTACTGGGGAAAACAGATACACATCTAAGTATAAGTAGGTACAAACTAATTTCAAGGAAGAGGGTACTAACAGCAGGGGGATGAGGCTGTCAAAAAAAATAATAACTTGCTTATGTAAGGAACTTGCAGTTCCTTATACAAGATGTTCCATCTACTCCATCCCCTCTCTCTGCACCTTTCAACTGGCTGGCTGCTAGTGCGTCTTCATCAAGGTTACTTTCCATCTACATTGTATTTATCTCCCCCATTAAAATGTAAGCTTTTTGAGGGTGGGGGCAGTTTCTGCTTTTTCTTTGTAATCCCAGCATTTAACATAGTGACGGGCATACAGTAAGCACTAATAAATGTTGACCAATTGATAGGAGGTGCTATTTAAACTAGAGACAAGAGTGGTAAAGGAATGCATTCTAGACATGGAAGCACAGCCTAGGCAAATACTGGAGATAGAAAACTGTATGGGAGGAACAGCTAAAGGATCAGTTAATACTAGAATGAAGTGTGTCAAGGGGAGTTATGTATATAGGAACAGGACAGGAAAGGTTGGCTGTAGTCAAACTACCAAACAGAAGAGTCTGCATCTGATTCTATAAATAACAGAAGGCCAACGGAGCTTACTGGGTAAGGGCACAACAGAGTCAGATCTGTTCTTTAGGAATGACTTTAACAGCTGTGTAGACCAGTGGCATCAAACTCAAATGGAAATAGATCCCAATGGGCCACATAATGACTTTAAAAATCACAAATTAACATTATCTATGTTGTATATTATATCTTTATTTTGTTAAGCATTTCCCAATTACATTTCAATCTGTTTTTGTAAGCCAGGGATTTGACACCTCTGGGGTAGAGGAAGAACTGGACAGGTTAAAGATTTGATAGAAGGAAGTCAATTAAGAACTCCAGGCAAGATGTAATAAGAACTTGAACTAGGGGGAGGGCTACGTAAATAGACAGAAGGGGACTGATTTTTAAAAAATGTTTGAGAACTATAATTGAAAAGATATGGTACCTCAGTGGTCATATGGGGTGAGCATGCATCAACAATGTTGTGTAGTTGTGATTCTGGGTGACTGGAAGGACAGCAGTAATCTTAACAGAACAAGGTAAGTAAGGAAGAATGCTATTGGGGGGAAAGACAAACTATTGTGGGCCATCGTAACAAATGAGCCAAAAAGGACACTGAAACAAATTAATGATCCCAGTATCATATAACCAGACTACTTATTATTTATCAAAGAACTCTAATGCTAAATTTAAAAATAGCTTCTTGTTGGATATGCCAGTAAATAATCCTCAAAGTACATTAGTGCTAAATAGCAAAATGCTACAAGCTATCACCAAATTATAGAGTCAGAAAATACCACCTAGGTCATTCGGTCTGACCTTTTGCATTTTACAAGACATCACTGTAAATCATTCCCAGAAACCTCTTATGTAACCTGTTCCAAAGTATCTTCCATGAATTATAGAAATTAGAGACAGTCCATTTCCTCAACTAACTCCTCTGGGAGTTGGTTTGTTCCTATCATAAGCCAACTTACTATTTTCTACTTTTTAAGTTTTCTATATTGTCCTACCCTTGATTTCCTTTTAATGCAACTCATTTTTACCCAAAGTAAATCTCTTTTCCATTTCTCAACATTCCATAAACACTTAACAATACTGCAATATGTGTGCTGCCTATAGCAACATTATAGGCATACCTTCTCCTAAGCTATAGGCATCATTAGCTAAGTAATAAATTAGCTTATTTCTTTCTCTCTTATCAATCCCACTATTCTCTTCATTTTTTGTCTTATACTTTCCAGAGATCCCTCTACACAAAATAATTGTCCAGTTAAATCATTTATTGCTTTATAATTTTCCACTTTAAGAGAACCAATTGTCTCTGTATATTAATTTTACATTCCTATTACCATAATAAAAAATAAAAGAAAGACTGCCCTAGAAATATATGGTTAAATATCCTTATGCCATTTTCCTCAAAGTAAGAAAATGTATTGATTCTTTAACACTTATTTTATAGCTCAATTTGACAAATATTTTTATTAAGCATAATCTATAAGCATGGCATTGTGTTCCTGTCAGAACAAGCAATGATCAGTGTTAGGAGAAGATAAACATAGAGAATCAAAAATAGTATTTTAGCTACTAGTTTTATGATTGCTCTTCATTATTATCTTTCCAAATAGCAAATAAAGAAATAACCTGAAATTTCACTTCTCTGTCCATTTCCCAATTGCTTCTTTACTATAACTATTGCCATGGACATGGGCTAGAGCAGGGGGGAATGAAAGGAAAAGGATGAATACAAAAGATCCTAAAACTGGATAATCCAACAAAGAACAATCAAGCTTTTATACACTAAAAGATAAAACACTAGGAAAAAAAAGTCTAGAAACTGAATAGCGTTCCCAGCCCTGAAGAAATAAGGGTTAGACAAATTTGGAAGAAAGATGTCACTCTTCTGCTGAACCAAAGAGTGGGGGGAAGTTTTTTTTAATGATTCATAAAAATACATTTAAAGACAGATTAAATGAAATAAATGTGCAAAATAATTAAGACAAATGCATAAATAAAAATAAATCTGAGTGTGATAGAGTACCATTATTACAGAGGAAAAGTCAATTCCTCTCTGTAAATACAATATATTAGGCTTTATTAGGTCATCAAAACATATTACAAACTTTATCCTGCAAATTTAATTGTGTCTATTATTTGCTCTATGTCTCTGAGTACTGACAGACTTTGCCTTTCCACTGGGAAATATGGAAATGTTTGCTGGAAATGTAAGTATGTTAATTTCTACCTTTTCAAATTAAAATTCCCTCATACAAGTAACCTATGGGCTACACATGGAATAAATCATATCATCAAAGAAATGTAAGATCAGAGTCACATGCCAAGAGATAACAAAAAGACAACCAATGTGCAATGTTGACATCAATAAAATGTAAAAAGATATAGAAGCAGTTTTCTAGTACATAAGCTAGATCTCTTATGGAGGAATAAGAATCAAACAGGGTTAAAAGACAAAGATGAAATCTGTACATTCTGTACTGATGCAGAGTATGCTCATATCAATGAGATCTCAGAGTCAGTGATATGTATAGCCTACACCTCAGGAATCTTAGGAAGAAAGTACTTTGCAAGCCCTAAAGTATTATGTAAATAAGGCAAATGCCATTATTATGAAGAGCTGACCTCATAACCACTACACATTCAGCAAATTGACAAAACTGACAAAAAAGGAAAATAAATGGTAAAAAGGGTTGCAGGAAAACAAACAGGCACATTAAGGCTAGTAGAATCATGAACTGGTGCAACCATTCTGGAGAGAAATTTGGAACTATACCCCAACAGTTACCAAACTGGACAAAATTTTATCACAACAATACCACTACCAAGCCCATGGCCCAAAGAGATTAAAAAAAAGAGGAAAAGGCCTTATTGTACAAAAATAATAGTTCTAGCAGCTCTTTTTGTAGTAGTAAAGATTGGAAACTACGTGGGTGCTGATAAACTGGGGAATACCTAAACAAATAACAGTATATGGATGTGATGAAATACTATTGTGGGATACGAAATAACAAAAGTGATAGGGTTAGGAAATGTGGGAAAAATTATATGAAGAGATACAAAATGAAGTGAGAAGAACCAGGAGAAAAATTAAAGAACAATGTAAAGACAAACAAATTTAAAAGACTTAAGACCACTGACTGACACAATGACCAACTACAATTCCAGAGGACTAATGAAGATTTATGTCACCCACCCCTTAAAGGGGGTGATAGATTAAAGATGTAGATTGACACATATATATTTGGACATGGGCAAGGTGAGAATTCACTTTGCTTGACTGCACATGTGTTACAAAGGTTTTGTTTTTCTTTTTTGATTTCAAATTGGGGTGGAAAGAGGAAGAGAAAATAAATGGTTGTTAATTGAAAAATGAAATTAAACTTAAAAAAAACCCTGTAAGGTTGAAAATCAAACACAGAAAATAGGCAAAGATGACAAAAGATACCAAATAATCATTGTTGGAGGGACCGTAGAAAATTAAGCATGGTAATATATTGTTATAGAAACTGTGGGTTGGTTTAAGCATGCTGAAAAGCAGTTTGGAATGATGTAAAGAAAGTGATTAATATGTCAATAGCCTTTGACACAGAAATCCCTCTACTAGGTATATACCCCCAAAGAGATCAATAATTTAAGTAATAATAATAATTTTTCAAAAGGTCTATTATATAGCAAAATATTTAGAGAAGCACTTTTTGTAGTAGCAAATACTTAGAAACAAAGCAGATAGCTACGAAATAGGGAACAGCTAGACAAATTGTGTTACATGAATATAATGGAATACTACTACATTTCAATAAACTATGAATCAATCGGGAAATATCTATCAAGTGCCTACTAAGCTCTAGGGCTTCAAACACAAATGTGAAACAATCCCAGTCTTCAAGTTTACATTCTCTTGGTGAAGACAACATGTACAAATATAAGTCTATGCAGAATACAATACAAAAAGAATACAATGTAGTTTGAGGAGGGAAGAAACAGACAGTGGGGGTAAGGGTAGGGAGTGGAAATCAGTAAAGATTTCAAGAAGAAGGGGGTATTATCTGAACTGAGTCTACAATGAATCAAGAAACTGTGGTAGGTAAATGTGAAAATATAGACAGCACTCCAATTATGAAAGATAGCCAGTACAAAGTAACAGAGATGGGAGACCAAGCACTGAGTAACAGTAAGAAGGTCCACCTGGTTAAACTGTAGCAGATGTGGAAGAGAGTAATACATATGAAGAGAGGAAGGTAAGAAGAGCTTCAAATGACAAACAGAGGAGTTTATATTTGATCCTAGAAGTAACTGGGAGCAATTGGAGTTTTTTGAGAGTTGGGTGACATGGTCAGTCTTGTGCTTTAGGAAAGCACCTTTCACAACTGTGCAGGTTGTTTGTGGTTTGTCTTTCATTCTCAAAGAGGACCATGACATCAGGGAGATGATGCCATGACTTGCAATTGAATTGGATTTGAGGGAGGGAGGCTGTGCAAAGTCACCAGCCTCACTCTCTCCTCAGGAGCCATCTGGGTCCAGTGGCCAGATATAGATCAGGATGACTGGAGATGGCCAGGATGCAGTGGGAGACCTTGGCTTTTTTAAGGTAAGATTTTTCCAAGTTCTCGCTGACTGAGGCAATGCCCATTCGGTAATTAAGTCAGAGGCTGGATTAAAGTGGGGAAAGACTTAAAGTAGGGAGGTCAAAAAAGAAGCTGCTACGTACTACAGGGATGTCAGAGGTGAGGAAGTGGTTGATAGTGTGAGTCTAAAGAAGGAGACATATATTAGAGATATGAGGTCAACTGAAATAACAAAATTAGGCAATAGACTGGCTATATAGAGCACTTAAGAGTAAGGAATTTAAGAGGACACCAAGGTAGTGAACCTAGACGACTAGGAGGATGGTGGTGCCCTCAATGGTTAATATTTATTTCAGGGGGAATTTTAGAAGAATGCAAATTCTACTCTTTATCTTTCTCTATTTTTTAAGTTCCCCTCACACCCAGCAAACTTTCAATTAACAAAGTCTAAAGTCAGGAATTAGGTTGGAAGACTGAGCAAACAGAAAAAGAAAAGAGTCCTACCTTAAAAAAGTTATTATGAAACAAGGATGTTCAATACTTAAAGTGAATGAAAATTGGAACATTGTTGCATTGCTGGTGGAGTTGCAAGCTGATCCAGCCATTTTGGAGGGCGGTGTGGAACTATGCCCAAAGGGCTATAGAAATGTTCATACCCTTTGACCCAGTAATACCACTTCTAGGGTTGTATCCCAAAGAAATCACGCAAGCGGGAAAAGGACCCATATGTACAAGAATATTTATAGCAGTTCTCTTTGTGGTAGCCAAGAATTGGAAAGCAAAGGGATGCCCATCAATTGGGGAATGGCTGAACAAGCTGTGGTATATGAAGGTGATGCAATACTATTGTGCCATAAGAAATGGGGATGATGCAGACTTCATAACAACCTGGAAAAACCTACACGACATAATGCTGAGTGAGCGGAGCAGAGCCAGGAGAACGTTGTGCACAGCCACAGATATGTGGATTCCGTGAGGACCAACCCTGACATACTGCGCTTCTCTCAGCAACCTAAAGGGGCAAGGACAACTCCAGGGGACTCACGATGGAGAATGCTATCTTCATTCAGAGAAAGAACTGCGAAGTTTGAATACAGACTGAGGCACACTACATGCTCGCCTTTTCTGCTTCTCTTTTGTTTTTGGTTTTGGGGATTTTTTTTTGTTTTTTTTTTTTTTTTTTGGTTCTGTTTCTTCTTTCTCATGATTCATTCCACTGGTCAAAATTCTTCTCCACGACTTGACTAGAGCATAAATTAATTCAATGCGAAGTTATACATGACAGTTATATGAGACTTCATGCCGTCTTGGGGAGGGAGGGGGGAGGGAGGGGAGAAAAACTGGAACTCAAAACTATGTAGAACCGTGTGTGGTAAACTAAAAATAAATAAAGGAAAAAAAAATATGCATTACATGCAAAAAAAAAAAAAAAAAAAAGTGAATGACTCCAAAACATCTACAAGCAACACCACAAAGAAAAACCCCACTTGTTCAAAAGTTTCAACTAGAATTGCTACAGATGAAGAGCTCCTAAAAAACTTTTAACCTGTTATTATAAATAAAATGGAAGCACTAGTGGAAAGAAGTAGAAAATAAATGAAAGCTCTGTAAGAAATAATAGAAGGAAGATTAATAGTTGGCACAAGAGGCATCAAAGAAAAAAGGAAAATAAAGAAGAACCCACAACTCAGCAGACAACAAAGTCCCTGAAAATTAGAATGGACCACAGAGAAGATAAGATGACTCTATAAGACAACAAGAAGTATTAAAAACAACTGAATGAAAAGACTGAAGTAAAGAGGAAAATGTAAGGTATTGCATAATAAAAACAAAAGACCTGGAAAACCAAAACTAGCACCTAGATATCACATCTCAAGAAATTATTTGTTTTTAAAAAATAGCCTAGATCTTTCAGAACTAGGGGACAAAGTCAAAATAGAAAAAATACACCAGTCATCTCTCTCTCTCAAAGTGAAAATTTCCAGAAAATTAATCTGGTCTCAAGATCAAAGAAAAAAATACCATAAGTAGTCAGAAAGAAACAATTCAAGTATTGAGGAGACCTCACACAAGATCCCACAGGATTTCACAAGCACCACCCTAGAGGAGCAGACAGCTTGGATTATGATCCTGCATAATACTCCCCTTTCAAATATTCTGAAATCCAAAGGCAATGGCTTCCTTGTCAGTCCTCAGACACAACTTCTCCCAACTCTGAGCATTTTCACTGGCTGTCCCCCTTGCTAGAACTCTCTCTCTCCCTCCTCATCTCTGCCTCCTAGCTTTCCTAACTGCTTCAAGTCTCAACAAAAGCCCCATTTTCTATAAGAAGCTTTTTCTAGCCTTCCTTAATCTCAGTACAATCCTTCTGAAACTATCCTCAATTTATTCTGTAAATTTCTTGTTTGTACATAGTTGTTTGCATGTTATCTGCCCCTATTATACTTATGAGTTCCTTGAAAGCATAGACTGTTTTTGGTTTGGTTTTATTTGGTTGGTGTGTTTTTTCCTTTGCACCTTCAGAGCTTAGTACTGCGTCTGGCACAGAGAAAGTGCTCACTAAATGCTAGTTGGCTGAATGACAAGAAGTCAAAGGATATAAACTTACAATGAATAACTTACCCAGTAACATTGAGTATAATCCTACATGAGTAAAAATGAACCTTTAATAAAACAAAGGACTTCTAAGCATTCCTGATGAAATGTCCATAGCTGTGTAGAAATTCTGAGTTACAAAGACAGGTGTCAAGGGAAATGTAAAAAGGGAAATATGAGCAAACAATCATAAGGAACTAAACAAGGATAAACTGCTTATATTTTAATTTGAGGAGATAATATATATGTGTCTTCTCAAAATCCTGTCTTCATGAGGTATTGTAGAGAGATTCAACTTAAAGAGTGTGGGAGTGGTTCCATCACACTTTGATGACCTTAAAAGAAGAATGGGGGCGGGGCTGGGAATGAATACCCAGGAAGTGGTGACGGGGAGGGAGGAAGAGAAAGGATGAAGAAAATTACTTGATATAATTAAGGTGCACAAGTAGATGTTTCCACAAACAAGGAGGAAGAGATAGGAAAGCAGAAGACAATTAAACTTCATCCTTATCTGAATTGCTCAAAGAAGAGAATAATACAAATACATACACGTACAGAAACAAGTTTCACTCAACAGGAAAACAGCAGGTAAAGGGAAGAAAGGGAAGGAGAAAATAAGAAGGGTAGATTAAGAGAGGGATTAGTCATAAACAAAACAAGCCTGAGAGAAATACAAAAATAATCGAAGCAGCTCTTTTTGCAGCAACAAAGAGTTAGAAATTGAGAGAGTGCCCACCAATTGGGAAATGGTTGTATGACCTATGGTAAATGAAACTGATGGGATGCTATTTTGCTTAAAGAAATAGTAAAGAGAATGGTTTCAGAAAACCTAGAAAGACATACGAACTGGCAAAGTAAAAAGAGCAAAACTAAGCCAACAATTTACCTGACAAAAACAATACTGTAAATACAAACAACTCTGAAAGACTTGGGCGTTCTGATGAACATAATGACCCATCCTGACAGCACAGTAGTAAGATAATGAAGCAGGCGCTCTACCTCCTGATTAGTAAAGAACTAAGAGCGCAGAATGAAACTTTTTTTTAAACATGTTCAGTGCAGGAATTTGTTTTGCCTTATTTTGTCTGTGATTTTGTTTGTTTTTGTTTTCTTTCTTTCTCAAGTTGCAAGGCAGGTCGGATAGGGGGTGGTTTGAGGAAGATTTTCAATGACTGAAAAAAATATTCAAAAAGGAAATGTCTACCAGTATGAGGATAACTAGGGAGTCTAATTTTCTTTAATCTGTACATCAAGAAGTGTTCAGTGGCCACATAGGAACTCAGATCTTCCTGACTCCAGGCTTGGCATTCTGTCCACTGAGCCAACTATAAGTCCCAAATAAGCATTACCCTTCAAAGTAATCAGCTTATAAAATTACATCTTATTTCAATAATATTAGGCTTGCTAAAAAAATTATGTTTGCAATTCTCTTTCTGGAACTTGCTCAATGCCTATTTATAAGACAAGAAATCTGATTAAGACTAGGAATAGTCAGCTTGATCTCCTATTTTACTCACTACATTGGGGTCCAAATGACTTTTGACTATTTCAAAAAATCAAATCTACCCTCAAAGGGCAGATCTGTCACCATCACAAACAGCCAAAAGAATGACAAAGCTCTAAAAATAATTCTACAAGATCAAAAAATACTTGTAGCAACAACATTTCTGGAATAATTTTACCAAAGGTGAGAATATTATTTTTCCTTTAAAATATAGATAGATAAATAGATAGATAGACAGACAGAGAGACAGACAGATCTCAGTGCTACTCCTTTTAGTTACAGATTATACATACAGTGGAAAAATGACCTGTGTCTTAGTTCAACGGATTCTTTCAGCCTCACCCTCACATACAGAAAATATTACGATATATGCTGAGTACAGCCAAAAACCATAATGAAGAATAAATCTGTGCTTCTGTGTATATTACCAAAGTTATTATTTGGCTTGAGACAGTGAGAACTGAGTAAAAATTCAGAGAGTAAATGAATACTATTTGCATTTCACAAGTACAACTGAATTTTACAAATCCCCCTTAACTGGAGTTATTGTTTAGTCATTTTTTTTCAGTCATATCCAATGCTTCATGACCCTTTTTGAGATTTTCTTGGCAAAGATACTGGAGTGGTTTGCTATTTCCTTCTCCAGCTCATTTTACAGGTGGGGAAACTGAGGCAAACGAGGTTAAGTGACTTGCCCAGTGTCACACAGCGAGAAGTAACTGAGGCTGGATTTGAACTCTGAAAGAAGAATTTTCCTAACTCCAGGACTAGCACTCTTATCCACTGTGCCACTAAGCTGGAAGTTAGATGAAATTCCCTTCTAAGATGATGATTCTGGATGAATAGGAAAAGGCTTTAATTAAACAATAAAGCTTCTTAAAAAAAAAAAACTAAAGAAAATCACAGCTCATAGATTCATAAGTGGAAAGTGCCTTGGAATCAGATAATCCATCCCCCTTAGACAAAGAGCCTAAATGACTTACTTAGAGTCACAAGCAGGGATGAGATTTGAACTAAGATCCTGACTCCAAATCCAGCCCTCTCTCCACTGTATCTGCTCCATGTTCTTTCCTCCTGTGGTCCATGTTAACATACATTGATATATACATCTCATTGTTACTATTACATTTCTGTCTCTTGGAGCAACCAAGATCTTGAACCTCCTAACTCAATCTTTATCCTTTTTTGGAGGAGGGCAGATACACATATTCACACACATCCAGTTGTGACCTGACATACCTGCATTTTCATAAACCCATGGAACCCTCTTCTAGATGTATATGTAGGTACAGTTAGTGAGCTTTAGTCATAACAACTATGCCCCTTGCCCTTTCCCCTCATCCTCCCTGCCTCCCAAAAAAGCTTGGGGAGAATAAATGAAAAGAAAAACTATTTTAAAACCAAAGAAGTCCCACCATCCTCCCTCCAATAGTAAGTATAGTATCGGGATAAAATATCTACTGAAACCATTACATTTTTAAACCTTTAATTGAATAAAACTATTATAGCAGTAAAAAAAATTATTTTTAATAATCTTTCATGCTAAACAAAGACTAAGAATAGCGTGAATGATTTAAATCCATACATCATTCCAAAACCACATCTTCAACACTTTAACATTTTCCACTAAACTTCTCAAAAGCCTCGAAAAAAGTACTAATGTATCACGTTGGCTTAGTACCCTCTTGGCAAGGGTAAATTCAATGCACTGAAACAGCTAGGTGGCAGGTGGCAAGCAGGAAATAGGGGCTGCACGAGGCCTGCACATCCCTCCAAGCCCCCAACTGCCTTGTCCATTCCTACTCCTGAACAATGAAGCAATACTTAAGGAAAACTTGAAACTATGCTGACTAAATCACACAAAAAAATTCACGTTACCTAAATCTCTGCTGGTCCCTCATGAAGGCAGAGCAAATTTTCCAGTGATGTCCAATTTGGTTTCTATTATACCACATATTAGCCATTCCAAACCTTCTACTCTCTCTTCAAAGCTATCCAATGGAAGCTCAAATACCTAAGCCCCACAGTGGAAGGACTTTACTAAGAAAACTCCTGAATTAACTTTTCTAAGAAGAACAAGACATTCTGGAATAAGCTCCCTCATCTATTGCCCTCTACCATGCTTCACACCTACATCTATGTCAACACCCATACCCTTCTCCTAACCTCTAGCCTCAAGGTGATTCTTTTTATCAAGTAACCCTTAAAGCAGAACACTTGATCTTATGTTCTCAAATCTCTATGACCTTGTTCCACTGATCAGTATCTCCCCAGATAACTGCAAACAAGTTCTAATTGGGTCATGGCTCAATGCAGCCACTAAACATATCTAAGGCACAAGGTTACTCCCTGGGGAGGGGGGGTGGGTAGGGCAGGGAACAAAACTTGAACAGCTTCCTACTGAACCTAAGATAAAATACTAATGCAAACACAAAGACATCAAACATCTCCCAGAAACAAAGGCTCTTTTTTTCATATCAATAGTCTATTATGTTATCAGGCTACAAGCCAAAAAATACAATCCTCTCTAAAGCAGTGAAAATTAATGTCACAAAGAATGCCATGAAGAGATGTGTAGCAGGTGTGAGCAGACTACAACATACAATCAGTAAGAACTGAACAGATGTAAAAGATGTTGTGAGGGAAATGCATTATAGGAAAAGGTGGCCTAGTAACAGGAAGAGGGTGAGAGAAGACAGAGAGACAACCGGAGTCGTCCTCTGCTATTCTAGTGAAAGGATATGTATGTACATAGGCAAAATGCTTAGCAAACAAGGCACTATAGAAAAGCTAGGGGTGATGATGATGGTAGTGATGATGATGATGATGCAGCAAAAGCAATGAAAGTCTTCAGCTCTTTGGCTAGAGCCTCTCTGGCAAACTTTCATGGAGACACGGAGGGAAGAAGGGAAGGAAATAAGTATTTATATAGCATTTACTTTGTGTCAGGCACTGAGCTAAGCACTTTTTACTAATATCATCTCATTTGATCCTCCAGACAACCCTGTTAGATAGGTACTATCCCCATGGAAATTGAGGCAAACAGAAGTTTAAGTGGCTTGCCTGGGGTCACACAGCTAGTAAGTGTCTGAGGCTGCATGTGAACTTTCGTTTTCCTGACTCCAGACCCTATTCTCTGGGCTACCAGATGGCTCATAAGAAAGATTCCTGCAAAATGTGTAAACTTTGATGAATTGGGATCTGCATCACAAAGGAGGGAATTTCTAAACAAATGAGATCACAGATCCATTTAAGGATTTAACTATCTTTTCTGAAAAGGAGTATGTATCAACCAACCAATCTTACAAAAACAAGTTATTACCACAAAAAAAATGCACAGGCAAAAGAGAAAGAATCCAACCATGGAAACCAATTACAGGAATAGAGATGACAAGAGTTCATCTTCAGAGGAGGATATTGAAGTAAAAAAACTTCCAAAGAGTAATGTCAAAAGGTCACCTCCCTAAAAAGAATTTATAGAAGATCTTTAAAAAGACTTTAAAAATCAAATGACAGAGATGGAGGAAAAACTAAAAAAAAAAAATAATAATCCAAGACAAACAAGAAGGTTATGAAAGGAAAGTCAACCAATTAGAAAAGGAGATCCAGAATCTTAAGGAGGAAAATGACATCTTGAAAATTAGAACTGGGCAAAGTGAAGCCAGTGAAATTATAAAAGATCAAGAAATAATTAAACAAACCATGAATAATGAAAAAATAGAAGAGAAAGTGAAACATCTTATAAGAAAAACAACAGATCTGGAGAACAGATCAGGAAGAGAAAATATAAAAATAATTGGACTAACTGAAAGCTATAATCAAAAAGAGAATCTTGATACAATAATACAAGAAATAATTAAAGAAAATTGTCCTGAAGCATTAGAAGAAGACAAGGAAGTAGAAATAGAAAACTTGAAAGACATCCTATGAGGAAAGCTCATAGGAATATCATAGTCAAATTTCCAAACCCCCAACTCAAGGATAAGATATTAAAAGCATTAAGATTAAAACAATTCAAATATGATGGTGCCACAGTTAGAATTACACAAGACCTAGCTGCAGAAACATTAAAGGACTGTAAGTCTTGGAACCCAATATATCTAAGAGCAAAAGACCTGGGGCTCCAGCCAAAAATATCATACTCTGCAAATTTAAGTATTATCTTGAATGAAAAAAAAATGGACATTTGATAAACTCTCAGACTTTCAAGACTTTGTTAAAAAAATCCTCAACTTAATAGAAGATTCGACATATAAGAACCAAGAGAAACATAAGGTACATACCAAAAACTGGCTACAAGGGATTCATAAGGACAGACTGTTTACCGTTCATATAATGTAAAAGGTAAAATGAATGTCTAAGATTCTTATTAATAATTGGTGAGCTCATAAGAAAAAAGGAGCTAAACCTGACTATGATATGAATTTTAAAAGTAAAACTATTTAGAAACAGCTAAAAAGAGTAACACTTTATACAAAAGAGGTGCAAGAGGAAGAAAGGATACAGATGAATTAGATGGGGGAGGAGAGCTAGTAGTTCTGATAACCTACTTTCAATCGGGAATGGGTTTAAGAGAGAACAATACATATATATTTAGAAGAGTATAAAAGTCTTCTAAATTTAGAAGAAATAAAATGGTAGGAGTATAGAGCGGGGGAGAGGACAAGGGAGGGATTTTTAGAGGGAAGAATGAGGGAATAGGTAAAAGGGGGTATAGAAAGGTGTTTAGATTCATGGGAATGGGAAGACAGGGGAGGGATTCTTCAAGGGGGGTAGGCAAGTAATAGGAAGGCAAGGTAGTTAGTAGGAGTGAAGTAGAGGAATCAGGAGGGATAGGAAACGAGATTTGCACAAATATAAAAACAAAGATCAGGAGTAGAGTATGTTTGGGAGAGTATATGTCTCTCTCTCTCTATATATATATATATATGTATATATATATATATATATGTATATGTACATGTATATATCTATAGCTTTAGAGAAACATATCCAAACGTTATTGTAGCCTTCGGGGTGGAGTGGAGGCAGGGAAAATAAAAAGAACAAAGTAAAAAAGTGCACAGCAGAGAACAAAAGAAAATTCACAAGGAAGCAAAGAAAAGATGGACAATTCTCAACCCAACATGCATTATTTATCATATGGGCTCTCTTGAAATGAAAATCTATGGTTATATATTTTGAATCCTCTCTTACGTTCTGCTATGCACATGACAAGCTTTTTTTTTCTTTCTTACTTTGTATTTAAGTTTCAATATTCAAGTTTATGATATGTTTTGTTCCTTTTCTCTATTCTGTATTTGTGTTATTGCCCTTGAGTCTAAAATAAAATGTTTAAAAAGGAAAAAAAAAAAACAATCAACAAACATTTATTAAGCACCTACTCTGCACCAGGCACTGTCAGTCAACAATCATTTGGTAAGTGCCCACTATGTACTAGGCATGGTTCTTGGCACCGGAGATACAAAAGCAAAAACAGTTCCTGCCTCAAAGAATTCATATTCTAATGGGAGAGATAACATGCAAACAACAATATATATGAGATAGCCCATAAGTCAATAAGCAATTATTAAGTACCTATTATGTGCCATGCACTGTGCTAAGTACTAAGCATATAGAGAAAGGCAAAAGTCTCTGCCCTCAAGGAACTCACAATCTAATGAGCAAGACAACATGTAAGCAACTATGTACAAACAGGCTATATACAGAATAATTAGGAAATAACCAACAGAAGAAAGGCATTAGCCTTGAAAGGGATTGAGAAAGGCTTTCTGTAGAAGGTCGTATTTTAGCTGAGACTTGAAGGAAGCCAGGGAAACCAGGAGATTGAGATAAGGAGGGAGACAGGCAACACCGTGAATGGGGTTTAAATGTCAAAGCATTTTATATTTGATAATGGAGGTAAGAGAGCCACTGGACTTTTAACAGGTATGGGGTGACTAGTCGGAACTAAGGGAGTAGCCCCTCTGAGCAAAGGCCATGGGTTAAATGCAAAAGACAATGGGAGAAATGGCAAGATTTGGAAACTGACTGGATATATATGCAGGGAGGGAGAAGGAGGGGGTGAATATAACACTAACCAACAAACATTAAATATTCTTTTAAATTATGGGAGGAAAGAAAATAAAGTATCCACAATGGCTTTTTTCACTTCAGTCACCAAGAAATGCTCATATCAAGAGTATCATACAAAAAATTATTATTCAATAGGATATGATTTTTAAAGTTGGAAGGAGGCTTTAGGGAGCTTGTCCAACATCTTCATTTTAGAGATGAAAAAACTGAGTCTGAGAGAGGAGAAATTATTTACCCAAGGTATCACAGGTTGTAAGTGGAAAAGCTGGGATCTGAACTCATCTTAAAATGCCAACACAAAGTTTTTTCCACTAAGCCATGCTTGTTTCATTGCATCTAACTTGAACTACTAGAATAACCTCTTCCTCTCTGTCCAACATCACAAGCCCTGGCCAGAGTAGTTTTTTCTAATGCACGACTCTAAAAAAATTACTTCACCGATAGAAAACTGTCAAGTGTTCCCTAGTGTTTCTCAAATAAAATTCTGGGACTACAATATCCTCATGTGCCTTCTGAATCAAAGACTGAAAAACTATGTTTAGTACTATCTTAAAGAGCTTTTTGTTATATTTTAATTATTTGAATTAATCCATGCGGTAGACTGTGGTGTTGTTCAGTCATTTCAGTCATGTCTGACTCTTTATAACCTCATTTGAGGCAAAGATACTGGAGTGGTTTGCCATTTCCTTCTCCAGCTTATTTTGTAGATGAGGAGCTGGGGCAAACAAGGTTAAGTGACCTGCCCAGGGTCACATGGACAGTAAGTGTCTGGATTTGAACTCAGGAAAATGAGTCTTCCTGCCTTGAGGCCCAGCGCTCTATACATCATACCACCTAGCTACCAGTGAGGGGGACGTGAATTACTAATTAATCAGAATATTTAATTAGTCTAAAAAATCCAAATAATTTTTAAAAATTTAAAAAATGGTTTATATTTTTAATAAAGTAATTCAAACTCCCAAACTATTCCTTCAAAAGGAAAAAAGGACCTTTAAACAATAAAAGTCTCTACAAAATAATCTTTAAGCAATCTTCATGCGTGCAACAGTAGAGTGGAAGAGAACTATATTTGCAATCACCTAACTTCTCTAGACCTCAGTTTCTTCAACTACAAAATAAAGAAGTTATGCTATATTTTCTCTAATGTTCTAAGCTAAAACATATACTATAGTAAATTAAAACATTAGAAATAATTAGTTCCATAAATTCAAAATTTGCACATTATGTTAAGTGAAGGCTATGCCCAAGGTAATGCAGATAGTATGTATCAGAAATATGACTTGAACCCAGGTCTTCCTGGCTTCCAGACCACCTCTCTATCAACTATTTGACTCTGCCTCTCATACTCAAAAGAAAAATACTTGACAGCTTGGAACTGATGAGGTGTTTGTACCTGGACCCTAAATTCTAACAGCCTCTGCTTGGGTGCCTGTGCCTGAACCCCAATTCCAAAGCACATCCAGTTCTCATAAACACATCTTGTTCCCAAAACATTCTATCCCAGGCTGTCTCTCTCTAGCCAAAGGGCAGCCAGCCCCAACTTATCTCTGCTTCTTCCTTTGTAAGCAGCTATGTGCAACTATAGATTGAATTCCAGATGCTGATAATTGACTGTACACTGAGTCACAACCATATTTACTATTCACTGACCTTTCTAACATGTATCTTAGAGATAGTATTTTGTCTAACAAGACACTAGATGAGAAAATATTCCCTTTAGCCCCGATCAAGAGTGAACTTAGTGACACTTCACAGTAAAGGCCACACCCCCCAGTAACTCCCCTGTGGGCTATTTCCTAGAGAACTCTGGGTAATATGCCTGCGCAGCAGATACTAAATGTACATGTTCCTTTAACAACTAACCACTCCTTGAACACACCCTAAGCCACTCCCTAATCCCACCCCCAAACACCTAACTGACATGCCCCCCCTTAATCCCCTATTAGCTCCTATAAAGATTCCCCCTGCACCTCTGTATGGTTACAGATTCCCTAAGAATTCTTGCCCGTTGAAAAGGCGTAATAAATCTTTGCCTCCTTGACTTAAAGAATGCTTGTGTCATCGAATTCATTCCAGGCGGCCCCTTCCTGGGAACTTTGCTTTGGGATCCCTCCATCCCTGGGTTTCTTCTCCGCCCCCTACAGAATGACTGAAGACAGCAGGATTAAATAGAAATTTGTTAATAAGAGAGTAGACATAGGCAGAAGGAGATTGAAACTTAAAGAGCAGGGAGACGTCAACATTTCTTTTTGACTGCCTGGTCATGGATAGGTGCTGTATTTGCCAACTACCCGACAATGAAAGAGCCTATGACATTACAAGATCCTGCAATAAAGAAGAAGCAATTGGATTTCTTACAGATGATATGTTGTAACAACAATGGGATCTGCTGCTACTGTGGCTGTGTAAGGCCAATAACATCAGCACACAGGAGGGCTGCTAGCACAAGTTCTTTGATCTGCTTTTCTAAGGAAAGCAACAATATCACTTTAATTAAACATACATATATCATTGACTTAGTTTAGGGGAAAAAGCCAGCACCATGAATTTAACAGAAATTACAAGCAGACATTTATAGCACAGGCTTCTACCTGTCTGTCCAAGCAATACATAAACAATTACCAAAGAGAGAAGCACCAACATCTGGATTTTCAAAGCTGGGGGGCTCCACGACAGCTACCCAAAGTCTTGTCTGGTCAGATCACATGACACTCTTCCAGTGAATGAGAGCCCCAAAACAAAACACCAACCTCAAATATTATATACCCTTCTCAGGGTCAGAGGGCTTCACAATCATAAGACTCAAACTGATATGAACTCGGCTTTCTTGTTTCTTAAGCAGGTCATCAAAGACTCTTGATTCAATCAAAGAAACAAAGGCAAGACTCATCAAAGGCACTTGATTACCTCAGTGCTGAGAAGCACTCAAACAAAAAACAACAAAAAGTCCCACTTGGCTGGCCATTACATTTGAAAGGCAAGACTCAAAGGTACTTGATTGCCTCAGTATTCCAAAAGAAAAAACAGTAAAAAAGTCTCACCCTTCTTACCATTACATGTGTATACTCAAGCACAAATTTGCAGACATTTTAAAAAGTAAAACATTCTTCTCCCTTTATATGGCTTTGATTTAAGTGTCACAATGCAGAAAGTGCTATACATGGAGTCAGGAAGACCTGAGTTCAAAACTGGTCAAAGAGACTTATTAGCTATGTGACTCTAGGCAAGTCATTTAATAACTGTCTGCCTCAATTTCCTCATCTGTAAAAGGAGGATGACAATAATAATAACTATCTCCCAGAGTTGTTTTGAGGATCAAATGAGCTATTTTTAAAGTGCTTTGTAAATCTTAGCTTTTATTATTATTACAGTTATTATTTTTAAAAGAAGTGGAAAAATGTCAACAAACCAAAATACATGCTTGTTTTCAATTTAATTATGAAAATATTAAAATCTGCTGGTATTGAAAAATTAATGACAAATTCATCACTGATTAGTATCGTTAAATTGTACTTTTCTTGTAACTATAAAATTTCTAGTGGAAAAGAGTTACAAATGATTTTTATTTAGATGTTATCAATCTTGTGAAAATAAACAATACTGTGTACCACACTATACATTTATAAAATTTACAAGATTAATTTACCAATAAATTTATTTATAAAATAAAAAGGCTTTATTTTTTAAAGAATAAAAGAGAAAATTGTTTTTCATTTAATACAGAACTAGAAAGAGGCATAAGTGACAAAGTGGGTAGGGAGCTAGGCTTGGAGTCAGTAAGACGTGGGTTCAAATGCCACCACACGCTTTTAGTGATGAGACCCTAGACAAGTCATTTTACTTCTTCCTGCCTCATGTAACTCTCTTCCTACAAAGAAATCACAGATTTTTTCCATGTTGGCTATGAAATTAGGTTTTGCATTGGAATGTCTGAAATAAGGCTCTAAAATCAATTGTGAAATCATTCCACTACGTAAAATTTAAACAGTCACTTTTAGAAAAGTGAATAATTGCCAAAGAAAGAAGAAAAAGGCTTCTAAATTCAAAAATATTTAGACTTACTTTTTTGTGGTAGCAAAGAATTGGAAACTAAAGGAATGAACATAAATTAAAAGTAATGGAATACTACTGTGCCATAAGAAACAATGAAGGTAAAAAAGAGAGGTTGAACAGGTTAGATGCAAAACATACACAAGTGAATAAACATAGCAACACAGTATTTGACAAACCCAAAAACCTTAGTTACTGGAGGGAAGGACTCACTATTTGACAAAAACTGCTGAGAAAATTGGATTGCAGTCTGGAGAAAACCAGGTTTAGAACTATACCTCACACTGTATGTCAAAATAGGATCCAAATGGACACATGACTTAGACATAGAAAGTCACATCACAAACAAATTAGAGTGGCAAGGAAGAAACTAGCTCTTTCAGATGTATGAATAGAGAAAGTTCATGACTAAACAAGGGATAGAAAGGAGTACCTGCCGCATAGTAAGCACTACATAAATGTCATTTATTATTATCACATGCAATAAAATGAACAGTTTTAATTATGTAAAAGTTTTTGCACAAATAAATCTAATGTAATAAAAATTGGAGCAAAACAGATAATTGGGGAAAAAACCTTTGCAGTGAGATTCTCTGATAATGGTCTCATTTCTAAGCTATCTAAGGAACAGATTTGAATTTATAAGGCTAAGAGACACCTCAATACATAAATGGTCAAAACTTATGAACTGGCAATTTTGAAAGGAAGAAATCCAGGCCATCAACAATCATAAAATGTTCTAAATCACTAAACATTAAAAAAAGTAAAGCAACTCTGAGGTTCCACTTCAGTGCTATTACACTGACAAAGATGACAAATGAGGAAAATGACAACTGCTGGAAGGACTGTGGGAAAATGGATATATTAGTGAACTACTGATGGAACTATGAATCAGTCCTATATTATTCCTCCAAACAAATCAAAGAAAGAGGAAAATTATCAATATGCAAAAATATATGTTTATCAGCTCTTGTAGTGGTCAAAAATTAGAAACAGAGGGAGTATGGCATTAGGGAATTGCTAAACAAATTGCAGTTTATAATTGGAATATTATCATGCCACAAAATGATGAAATGGACATTTCAGAAGAACAGCAAAGTATGAAGAACTAGAACAACATATACAAGGATATCAACACTATAGAGAGAAGCACCTTTAAAAGGATTCAGAATTCTAATCAATGTAATGATATACCACAAGTCCAAAATGAATGAAAATGAAACATGCTACTTACATGAAACAGAGGTGATGAACTTCAGATGATGAGACAGACATTTTCAGACATAACTAATGTAGGAATTTGTTTTGCCAGATTATTTAGTTATGTACTGAGGAATCTATTATTTTTTTTTAATTTGCTTAATTAGGGGAGGAAGGGTGTAGCAGGAGAGACAGATTAATTACAAATGCCTGTTACTTGGGGGGGGGGGGGGAAGGGGAGGAAGCTATAATTTTTTTCCAAAGAAATGGTGAAAGGAACAGTTTCAGAGAAACCTGGTAAGACTTATATGAACTGATACTGAGTGAAATGAGCAGAATTAGGAAAACAATATAATAACAATAATAATGTAAAGGCAAACAATTTTGAAAGACGTGGCTCGGATCAACTCAACAACCAACCAAGACTCTACAGGAATAATAATCACCTATGCCGCCCATTTCCTGACAGAAAGATGACGGATTTGGGGTGCAAACTGAATTGCATTTCTTTGGGCATGAAATGTTCAAGAACTTGTTTAACTATGCATATTTGCTACAAAGATTCTCTTTTTACTTTTATCCATGGGAAAAAGAAGGGAGGTTTTGAGACTTCTGTTAGTTTTTTTTTTAATTTTAAACTTAAAGGCAAGATCCCCATTTTAGAGATTTCAATATCAACTTTCCTCCCAGTAAGAGAAATGTATACATTGTTTAATGAAACACATCTATACAGTCCTTGCTTACTGGGTACTGTTTCTGACATTTCAGAATAAGATCAGAAGTTTTGCAAAGGCCTTCATGAGCCTAGGCTACGTGACAAGGGGATATCACATAAGCCAACAGAAGTAGGGAAAAAAAAAACCTTTAAAGCAAAAATCGAAAAAGTCAAAAAACAATATAGTATCAACAACTAAAATCTCAAGAAATGAAAAAAAAAGACTGAAAAGCAGAAAACAGATTTCTCCTCTGAGGAAATTACAAAAAGAAAAATGTGGAATAGTCAAAAATAAGCTGTCTCCCTCCACAGACATTCCATTTTGGCATGTGACATCAAAAGTCCAGGATATGGGCTCTTTGGGGAACCTCAACAAGTACATTCTATCTCCTCATCAGAACTCAGCTGTTGTATCCTTGAGGGCAGAAATAAATACAGCTGAATAAAAAATATAACTAAGGAATTATGTGTCTATATCAGGATCTATACTTGGTTGTCCATGCTAAGGAGAGATTAGCATCTTGACTCAGTGCAGGTACCTTAGGTGGCAGTAAATATTAATTCCACTCACAGTGGTAGAAATGTACATGGCATCTAACCTCCTCCTGTCACCTCCAAAATTACACACCGACTAGTATCACTAAAAGCCTGATCAGGATGAATTTATTAAGGTAGTGTACACAGCATATGATTTAGTCAAAAGTATATAATGTGGTTAGCTTTGAAATTTACAACAGAAGAGACATTTAAATACTAAGCAAACACTCAAATTGTCTTCTTAGCCCTTTTTCTCCTATCACTTAGATGTTTTGATCTTTAAGCATCTGAACTGCTTTAAAACTATTAAATCATTAATTTGCTGAATGTTCTTCTACTTGTAAAATATCATGGGTCATAGAGGTGGTTATCTTTACTTTAATCAATATTCTGTAACACTAGTTAAAAACAAAGAAGAAAGGCACCTCAAAAAATGTTTTCTTTTTCTTTTTTTTTTTTGGAGGGGGGAAGGCAGGGCAATTGGGGTTAAGTGACTCGCCCAAGGCCAGTGTGTCAAGTGCCTGAGGCCACATTTGAACTCAGGTCCTACTGACTCTGGGGCCTGTGCTCTACTCACTGCGCCACCTAGCTGCCCCGATATTCAGTTTTCTAATGGTTATTTGGTATACCACGTTCTTCTACACTGTTACGCTCCAAGGACACTCTCAAGGTCTCTCTCGAGAACTTTGGAATTGATTGTGTGACATGGGAGACATTGGTGCAAGACCACTCAGCACAGCATGTCCACCTCAGAGAAGGTGCTGTGCTCTATGAGCAAAGCAGAATTGAAACAGTTCAAAGGAAATGCAGGATGAGCAAGTTTGGAGTATCTAACCCAAATAATCACATGGACCATTTGTGCCCAACTTGTGGTACAGCATTCCGAGCTCTTATTGGCCTGATCAGCCATAGTTGGACACACTGAATCTTGACTCAAGTATAGTGATGTCATTTGCTCCCCTTCGAGAACAAAGGACAACAATCAACCAACCAACGCTGATGCACTAAACTGAAGCAAAAAAAAAAAAATCTATTTTCTTTTACATATACATACAAAATGACTTGGGGGGTCAGTCCAAACTATTCATTCTGGACTGTCAGGGGGTGTGAGAGGAGTGTTCTAGGTTGGGCCTGACTCTGGGCAGTCCTCTGGCAGTTGACATTCAGTGTTGGAAAAAAAATTAGAAATCTGAAGAACATTCAACAATTAACAAAAGGAGATTTACTTAGCCACACCAAAAAGATTTGAATGAGAATATTTTTATTGAGAGTCACTGAGGACACCTCAAGCTGATTCAACTAACAGAAGCTCTCTTGCCTTAGTTGACCATCATGATCCACCAACTAAACCACCAAGGGATACTAGGGATGCTCATGGCTACTGTTCTCAGGCAACCAGAAAGTTGGTGTCAATAGCCTGAAACTTCAGTCTCCTAAGTCAACCAAGACTCAAGGATGGCCTCAATATTCATTAGGGAAAAAAGAGCCTAGGTGTCATGAAGGAAGGAAATATTGCTCCTACCACAAGGGCATAGGAAAATGAAACTCGTTTCTCTTCAGGACCTAGAACACACATCATCATGGTCAAATTAATATAATCAGTCTCTACAACATAAGCATACATATATAATCCCTTTACACTTCAGAGGATACCTTATTTTACTTATGAAAGTATCCTCCTTCCTCCACCCCACCCTCGATCCCCCCACATTGAAGCAGCTGAAAACCCTTCCACAAGACTGTCTTCATGAGTTGAGATGGGCAAAAAAATGTCCCCACATGACTGCTGACTTTCGAGTGATGACCCTCTGAAGCTGGCTACACTGGTGGACAGATAAGAGGCACACAAGCCACTGCTTAGTTTCTCAAGGTAGGATTTCTAGGAGCCCACACTCCTTTGGAAAAATCTTGGAAAATCCAGTCACCTTTAACAAGTAGGTATTAAAAGTAGCACTTTGTTATAAATCTTGTAATTTTTTAAATTTACTTTAATCACTAATTACGAAAGTTAGAAAAGGCTGGTATAATAGAAAGAATATTGGAAGACCTGAATTCTATGCGTTGCTGTATCATTACCTAAATGTGACTGGGCAAGTCACCCCACTGCTTGGAACTTCACTTCCATTTGCTAAAACAGGAGTCTAAACATGATAATAATGAATCACTTTCATATGCTACTATGCAGGTTACAATGAACTTTCCTCACAATGACCCTGAAGTAGGTAATGCTTAGAATCACCATCTTATAGATCAAGAAACTGAACTTGGAAACCTGTGAGTGGTATATGCCATACCATTTACTATTTGGTAAATATCTGAGCAAAGACTTGAAATCAGGTCTTAAAAAAAAACTTCACCATTATCTCTAACATCCTTTCTAGCTCTAGAATTCTCTGACCTTTGAAAAATAAAATTTTTAAGATTATCATTTCATAAACCTTTAAAAAGAACCTGGGAAAGATAGCAATTGTTCTTCTCTAGTCTAAAGCGAGCTAGGGAAATAACTTAAAGAAACAATTTAAAAATGAGAAAGAAATTTTAGAAACCTGGACTTCAGACTGCATGAACACTGATGTAATGTATCAATCATGATCCAACTTAACATACACTACATTAAAAATAAAGAGAGAGAGAACTGCAGAACCCATGAAATAGCAGAGGGAAGCAGTGCTCCAGCCCAGGAAAGCCTGGATGGTCGCTGGGTAAGGTCTATCACATGGAGCTGGAAGCGCAGGTGGTGGAACTACAGCTGCAGTTGCTTCTGGACCCAGGCCCACCTGGTGGGAGGAATTAAGTGGCGGATCAGAGCGGGAGTGCAGAGATCTGAGTCAGGTCCTGCTTGGCAATTCTTGGGGGAGGACAAGAGCTGGCATGGCAGAGATTACTGTGTAGAAATAGTTCTGAAAACAACAGCATAGCTCCTCAAGCTTGGGACAAAGTACTCTCTACTCTATAAGCAGTCATACCCCGATGAAAAACTCAAGGGTCAAGTAGTTGTTTGGGAACATGGCCAGGCAGCGAAAACACACTCAAATTCAAACTCAGACTTTGGAATCTTTCTTTGGCAACAAAGAAGACCAAAACATACAGTCAGAAGAAGTCAACAAAGTCAAAGAGCCTACATCAAAAGCCTCCAAGAAAAACATGAACTGGTCTCAGGACATGGAAGAGCTCAAAAAGGATTTGGAAAAGCAAGTGAAAGAAGTAGAGGAAAAATTGGGAAGAGAAATGAGAGTGATGTGAGAAAATCATGAAAAACAAGTCAATGACTTGCTAAAGGACACCCAAAAAAATACTGAAGAAAACAACACCTTAAAAAATAGACTAACTCAAATGGCAAAAGAGCTCCAAAAAGCCAATGGGGAGAATGCCTTGAAAGGCAGAATTAGCCAAATGGAAAAGGAGGTCCAAAAGACCACTGGAGAAAATACTACCTTAAAAATTAGACTGGAGGGAGCCAAGATGGCCGCATGAAGGCAGCATCTTACTGGAGCTCTCTCACAAGGTCTGTCAGATTCCTATAAAAAAGTGAATTTGAGCAGATTTGAGAGAGTTAGAAACCGCGAGCAGTCTGCGTGGGGCAAATCTCCGAGCCGGGAGAGTCTGAAAGGCCGAAGGCACGAATCTGTAGGCTCAGAGAGTGCTCCGTGCGGAGCTGCTCCAGACCAAAGCAGAAGCGGCCGGCCGGGAAATCCACGTGAAAGACAGGCTGGGAGAAAGCTGGGCGCCCGAAACCGGCAGAGATCCCTGGGCCTCCCAACACAGGACGGCAGTCTGTGGAAGCAACGAGAGGCAGTGCAACACCACCAGCCGGCAAACACCAACTCCTGATGCTGGCAGCCCAGAAACTTGGTTTCTTGAACTTCCAGGAGACATAATAGCCTGGTAAACAGCTCTAATCCCTCCCCTCCCCACCCAGAGAACTCCTCAGGGGAAAAAAAAAAAAAGAACGCTGGAACTGAGCAGAAAGAAGTGGGGTTTCAGTGGTGAAATAGTAGAAGCTCATCAGTCCCAGAGGGGTAGACTCAGCAGGGGTCAACGCCAGGAGCCCAGACATAATCTTGCTCCCCCAGGGGAAGTGCCAGACATCAGCTCAAACAACAAACAGCTGAGACCATTGCTGAAAAGCAACACTGCTGGAGAGCACCCATAGGGAGTGAGAAGCCAGGGAGCCAGACCCCTCCCCCACACCTCAGGAAACTGAAGGCTATAATTCTAGACTCACAACCCCCAGAATAAGAAAGCTGGGACAGAGAGCCCTGAGGCCCAAAGGCAGAAATTCGTTGTAAAGCCAGGAAAAGGCAAACCAACAAACATGAAGAAGAACACAAAAAAACTGAGGACAATAGATTCTTTTTATGGAGACAGGCAGGATCAAAATACCAATATGGAAGAGGGCAGCAATGACACTGTAGATACATCAGATACCTCAAAAGGTAATATGAACTGGTCTCCAGCCCAAAAAGCATTGCTAGAAGAGCTAAAGGAGGATTTTAAAAACCAAATTAGGGAGGTAAAAGAAAACATGGAAAAAATGGAAAAGTCCCTAAAGAATAAGATTGGCGAAATGGCTACAGAGATTTAGAATCTAGAGAGAGAAAATGACACCGAGAGGCAAAATCAACCAATTGGAAAAGGAGACTCAAAAGCAAAATGAAAACACTAACTCATTAAAAATTAGAGTTGAGCAAGTGGAAGCTAATGAATCTATGAGGCACCAAGAAGTAGTAAAACAAAACGTAAAGAATGAAAAAATAGAAAAAAATGTGAAATATCTGATTGGCAAAACAACTGATCTGGAAAATAGATCCAGGAGAGACAATTTAAGAGTTATTGGTCTACCGGAAATCCACGATGGAAAAAAAAGAGCCTTGACAGTATCTTCGAAGAAATTATCAAAGACAACTAGAACCAGAGGGCAAAATAGTCATTGAAAGAATTCACCAATCACCCCCTGAAAGAGATGACAAACTGAAAACACCAAGAAATATTATAGCCAAATTTCAGAACTATAAACTAAAGGAGAAAATACTGCAAGCAGCCAAAAAGAAGCAATTCAAATATCGTGGAACTACAGTAAGGATCACACAGGATCTCTCAGCTTCCACATTAAAAGACATGAGAAATTGGAATACAATATTCTGAAGGGCAAAAGAGCTGGGACTACAACCAAGGGTCAACTACCCAGGAAAACTAAGCATAATTTTTCAGGCAAGGCGATGGGCATTCAATGAAATAAGGGAATTCCAGACCTTCCTGATGAAAAGGCCAGAACTCAATGGAAAATTTGATTTCCAAATACAAAACTCAAGAGAGACATAAAAAGGTAACCAGGGGGAAAAACCCCCACAAACCTTATTAACCAATAAGGGCAGGTTGTCTGTATCTTTATGTGGGATTATATCATCATATGTATATTTTATATATATACATACATATGTCAGTCTTGAGAATGGTACAGCTATTATGACAATCAAAAGGGATACACATAGATTGTGAATGCCTGTATAAATTAACTGATGTAAAGATAAAAAACATAAGTAAGAGATGTAAAGGGAGGGCTATGAGAAAAGAGGTAAGGAGGTAGCAGAAAAGGGTAAATAACACCAAATGAAGAGGCACAAAAACATATTATAGTAGAGGGAAAGAAGGGAGGGAGAAGAGCAGCATTTGAGCGTCACTGTCATCTGATCTGGTTCAAGAAGGGAATAACATACCCTGATAAGTTTAGAAATCTAACTTGACCTATGGGAAGTAGGAGGGGAAGGGGGGAACAAAGGGAGGGGGGGGATCAGAAGGGAGGGGAGAAGTAGCAAGTGGGAAATGGTAAGATAAGGGAGGGGAATAAAGAGGGAGGGTAAACTGAGGAAGGCGGCAGTCAAAAGCAAAACTTTGTTGAGGAGGAGAAGGGGAAAGGGAGAAATAAAAGCATAAACAGGGGGAAATAGGATGGAGAAAAAGACACAAAAAGAAATCATAACTCTGAACGTGAATGGGATGAACACTCTCATAAAACAGAAGCAGATAGCAGAATGGAATAAAAACCATAATCCTACAATATGCTGTTTACAAGAAACACATTTGAAACAGGGGGATACACACAGGGTAAAGGTAAAAGGCTGGAGTAAAATATATTGTGCCTCAGCTAAAGTAAAAAAAGTAGGTGTAGCAATCCTAATCTCAGACAAAGCAAAAGTAAAGATAGATTTAATTAAAAGAGATAAGGAAGGACATTATATCCCGCTAAAAGGAACCATAAACAATGAAGCAACATCATTGTTTAAAATATATGCACCAAGTGGTAAGGCATACAAATTCTTAGAGGAGAGGTTAAGTGAGTTACAGGAAGAAATAGACAGCAAAACTATAATATTGGGAGACCTCAACCTCCCCGTTTCTGAACTTGATAAATCTAACCTCAAAATAAATAAGAAAAAAGTTAAGGAGGTAAACAGAATTTTAGAAAAGGCAGATATGATAGACCTCTGCAGAAAACTGAAAGGGGATAAAAAGGAATATATTTTCTTCTCAGCGGTACATGGGACATACTCAAAAATTGACCATGTACTAGGACATAAAAACCTCACAATCCAGTGCCGAAAGGCAGAAGTAGTTGAAGCATCCTTTTCAGATCATGATGCAATAAGAATCATTTTTAATAAAGAACCACGGAAAAATAAGTTAAAAACTAATTGGAAACTAAATAATCTAATTCTAAAGAATGAGAGGGCCAAAGAACAAATCAGAGAAACAATTAATAACTTCATTCAAGAGAATGACAATAATGAAACAACATACCAAAACTTATGGGATGCAGCAAAAGCAGTTCTTAGGGGAAGTTTTATATCCCTAAATGCTTACATGAATAAAATAGGGGAAAAGGAGATAAATGATCTGGGCATACAGCTGAAAAAGCTAGAAAAAGAGCAAATTGAAAATCCCCAATTAAATACCAAATTAGAAATTCTGAGAATCAAAGGAGAGATTAATAAAATTGAAACCAAGAAAACTATTGAATTAATAAATAAAACAAAGAGCAGGTTTTATGAAAAAAACAAATAAAATTGATAAACCTTTGGTCAATTTAATCAAAAAAAAGAAAGAAGAAAATCAAATTACCAGTATCAAAAATGAAAAGGGTGAGCTCACCTCTAATGAAGAGGAAATCAAAACAATAATTAGGAATTATTTTGCCCAACTGTATGCCCATAAATTTGACAACCTTAGAGATATGGATGAATATCTACAAAAACATAAACTGCCCAGGTTAACAGAAAAGGAAGTAAAATTTCTAAATAACCTCATCTCAGAAAAAGAAATTGAGCATGCCATCAATGAACTCCCTAGGAAAAAATCTCCAGGGCCAGATGGTTTTACATCTGAATTCTATCAAACATTTAAAAAACAACTAATTCCAATACTTTGTAGACTATTTGGGAAAATAGGTGAAGAAGGAGTCCTACCAAATTCTTTTTATGACACAAATATGGTACTAATACCCAAACCAGGTAGAGTCAAAACAGAGAAAGAAAATTATAGACCAATTTCCCTAATGAATATTGATGCTAAAATTTTAAATAAAATATTAGCAAAAAGACTGCAGCAACTCATCCGAGAATAATACACTATGACCAGGTAGGATTTATTCCAGGAATGCAAGGCTGGTTCAATATTAGGAAAACTATTAGTACAATTGACCATATCAACAACAAAACTGGCAGAAACCATATGATCATCTCAATAGACACAGAAAAAGCCTTTGACAAAGTACAACACCCATTCCTGTTAAAAACACTAGAAAGCATAGGAATAAATGGAACCTTCCTGAAAAGTATAAATAGCATCTACCTAAAACCATCAACAAGCATTATTTGTAATGGGGATAAGCTAGATGCATTCCCAATAAGATCCAAGGGTGAAACAAGGATGTCCATTATCACCCCTACTATTCAATTTGGTACTAGAAACATTAGCTGTAGCAATAAGAGAAAAAAAAAGAAATTGAAGGAATTACATTAGGAAAAGAAGAAACTAAATTATCACTTTTTGCAGATGATATGATGATTTATTTAGAGAATCCTAGAGAATCAAGTAAAAAACTACTTGAAATAATAAACAACTTTAGCAAAGTTGCAGGATATAAAATAAACGCACATAAATCCTCAGCATTCCTATACATTACTGACAAAGCCTAACAACAAGAGACAGAAAGAGAAATTCCATTCAAAGTTACTGTAGACACTATAAAATATTTGGGAGTCTATTTGCCAAGACAAACCCAGGACCTATATGAACATAACTATGAAACACTTTTCACGCGAATGAAGTCAGATCTGAATAAATGGAAAAATATCAGTTGCTCATGGTTAGGTCGAGCTAATATAATAAAAATGACAATTTTACCTAAATTAATCTATCTATTCAGTGCCATACCAATCAAACTACCAAAAAATTATTTTATTGAGCTGGACAAAATTATAACAAAATTCATCTGGAAAAACAAGAGGTCTAGAATATCTAGGGTATTAATGAAAAAACATGCTAGAGAAGGTGGCCTAGCCATATCAGATATTAAACTGTACTACAGAGCAGCAGTCATCAAAACTACCTGGTACTGGCTAAGAAACAGAGGTGTGGATCAGTGGAATAGGATAGGAATACAAGATGGAGAAGTCAACAACTATAGCAATCTACTCTTTGATAAACCCAAAGAGGCCAGCTTCTGGGCTAATAATTCACTATTTCACAAAAACTGTTGGGAAAATTGGAAAATGGTAGGACAGAAACTGGGCATAGACCAATATCTTACACCATATACCAATATAAAGTCAAAATGGGTTCATGATTTAGGAGTAAAGGCTGATACTATAAGTAAGTTGGGAGAGCAAGGAATAGTTTACTTGTCAGATTTATGGAAAAGAAAAGAATTCATGACCCAACAAGAGATAGAAAGCATTACAAAATGCAAAATGGATAATTTTGATTATGTTAAATTGAAATGTTTTTGTACAAAAAAAAGCCAATGCAACAAAAATTAGAAGGGAAGCAGAAAATTGGGAGAAAATCTTTACAACTAGTATCTCTGATAAAGGCCTCATTTCTAAAATATACAGGGAACTGAGCCAAATATATAGGAATACAAGTCATTCTCCAATTGAGAAATGGTCAAAGGATATGAACAGGCAGTTTTCAGAGGAAGAAATTAAAGCTATCTATAGGCATATGAAAAAATGTTCTAAATCACTACTGATTAGAGAAATGCAAATCAAAACAACTCTTAGATACCACATCTCTCCTGTCAGGTTGGCTAAAATAACAAAACAGGAAAATGATAAATGCTGGAAAGGATGTGGGAAAATTGGAACATTGTTACATTGCTGGTGGAGTTGTGAGCTGATCCAGCCATTTTGGAGAGCAATTTGGAACTATGCCCAAAGGGCTATAAAAATGTTCATACCCTTTGACCCAGCAATACCACTTCTAGGGTTGTATCCCAAAGAAATCACACAAGCGGAAAAAGGACCCATATGTACAAGGATATTTATAGCGGCGCTTTTTGTGGTAGCCAAGAATTGGAAATCAAAGGGATGCCCATCAATTGGGGAACGGCTGAACAAGCTGTGGTATATGAAGGTAATGGAATACTATTGTGCCATAAGAAATGGGGATGATACAGACTTCATAACAACCTGGAAAAACCTACACGACATAATGCTGAGTGAGAGGAGCAGAGCCAGAAGAACACTGTACACAACCACAGATATGTGGATTCCATGAGGACCAACCCTGACAGACTTCGCTCCTCTCAGTAACACAAGGTGCAGGCAGAACTCCAAAGGACTCACAATGGAGAATGCTATCTACATCCAGACAAAGAACTATGAAATTTGAATGCAAATTGAGGCACACGTCATCCTTGCCTTTTTCCCTTCTCTTTTGTTTTTGTTTTTGGGTTGTTTTTTTTTGGTTCTGTTTCTTCTTTCTCATTATTCATTTCATTGGTCGTAATTCTTCTCCGCAACTTGACTCGTGTATAAATTAATTCAATGCGAAGTCATTCGTGGTAGTTATATGAGATTCCATGCCGTCTTGAGGAGGGAGGGGGGAGGGAGGGGAGAAAATCTGGAACTCAAAATTATGTAGAACCATCTGTTATAAACTAAAAATAAATTAAAAAAAATAAAAAAAAATTAGACTGGAGCAAGTGGAAGCTAGTGACTTTAGGAGAAATTAAGATATTATAAAACAGAACCAAAGGAATGAAAAATTGGGAAGACAATGTGAAATATCTCGTTGGAAAAACTGCTGATCTGGAAAATAGATCCAGGAGAGATAATTTAAAAATTACTGGACTACCTGAAAGCCATGATCAAAAAAAGAGCCTAGATACCATCTTTCAAGAAATTATCAAGGAGAACTGCCCTGATATTCTAGAGCCAGAGGGTAAAATAGAAATTGAAAGAATCCACAGATCGCCTCCTCAAAAAGATCCCAAAAAGAAAATTCCTAGCAATACTGTAGTCAAATTCCAGAGCTCCCAGATCAAGGAGAAAATACTACAAGGAGCCAGAAAGAAACAATTTGAGTATTGTGGGAACACAGTCAGGATAATACAAGATCTAGCAGCTTCTACATTAAGGGACTGAAGGGCTTGGAAAATGATATTCCGGAGGTCAATGGAGCTAGGATTAAAACCAAGAATCACCTACCCAGAAAAGCTGAGTATCATGCTCCAAGGCAAAATATAGGCTTTCAATAAAATAGAGAACTTTCAAGCTTTCTCAGTGAAAAGACCAGAGCTGAATAGAAAATTTGACTTTCAAACACAAGAATCAAGAGAAGCATGAAAAGAGTGAAGTGAGAAGAATCAAGAGAACATTGTACATAAAAACAGCAATATTATGAGAATGATCGAGTATGAAGGATTAACTACTCTGATCAAGACAATGATCCAAGACAAGTCCAAAGGACCCATGATAAAGAATACTATCCACCTTCAGAGATAGAAATGATGAAATGATGAATTCTGAGTGCAGATTGAAGCATACTTTTTTCACTTTCTTTGTTTTCCTTGGTGTGTGTGTGTGTGCGCGTGTATGTTCTTTTGCAACATGGCTAATATGGAAATATATTTCATATGACTTCATATGTATAATCAATATCATGTTTGCCATATCAAGAGGTGGTGATGAGGTTTAGACTGTGAGAGCACCCTTGAACTCCCCTTGAATGTTCCCACTAGATGAGGCTTTAGCCTGAGGCCATAAGCCTTTCATTATTGCTAGGCCCAAATCTCTAAGCTAGATTAGGCTTAACCTAGCCTAGCTCTCCATGGCCTAGCTAGTTCCCACCCTTGATCCTATCAAAGTGTCTATGCCTAAATCTGTTACCCTTAAACTAGCCTAGCCCTACATTGTCTGTTATCTCCAGGTGGCCTTCAGCTACTTCCCACCCTTAATCCCATTTTCTTGGTTCCTGGAGTCTGACCTCACCCCAGTCCCATCAAGCTTCTCCTTAAGAACCTCTCTTAACCCCTCCTCCCATCACCCCTCTTGCCTCCATGAAGGGGCTCAGGCCCACTTGTGAAAACGAGTGGCAACAATGGTGAGATTTCTTAAGACAACCCATTAAGGTGAATCTGTAATAAGCTTTGTTTTCCTTTGGCAATGAGAAGGCTTGAGTCAAATTCATTTGAGCAGGATCCGGAGTGTTGGTATTTTGGGGTCTTGAGCACCCCTAAAGAAACATATGGTTCCCTGACCTCAACAGTGGGGGCAGGACAAAGAGAGAGGGAGAGAATTTGGAACTCAAAATTTTTTAAAATGAATATTAAAATTTTTTTAATGTAATTGGAAGATATTTAACAAAACGAATAAAAAATATGTGTTTAAAAAGCAAAAAAAAAAAAAAAAAGATAAAAACCGGCAGTGGCACTATTACTACTGTACAACCCACTCTTCCACCCAGGAGGCAAGACTTCAGTTTCATATATATATACACATATGTGTGTGTCAATGTCACAGGGTGAGTTGAATACAAAGGGATGATATCTAAAAAAATAAAATCAAATTAAGGGATAAGGGATAAGAGAGGAATATATTGAGAGAGGAAGAAAGAGAGAGATAGAATGGGGTAAATTATCTCGCATAAAAGTGGCAAGAAAAAGCGGTTCTGTAGGAAGGGAAGAGGAGGTAGGTGAGTAGGAATCAGTAAATCTTGCTCACATCGGATTTGACCTGAGGAGGGAATACCATACACACTCAAGTGGGTATCTTACCCCACAGGAAAGAAGGAGGAAGAAGATAAAAAGGAGGGGACGATAGAAGGGAGGGCAGACAGGGGGAGGAGGTAATCAAAAACAAACACTTTCGAAAAGGGACAGGGTCAAGGGAGAAAATTCAATAAAGGGGGATAGGTTAGGAAGGAGCAAAACATAGTTAATCTTTCACAACATGAGTACTGTGGAAGGGATTTACATAATGATACACATGTGGCCTATGTTGAATTGCTTGACTTCTTAGGGAGGGTGGGTGGGAAGGGAAGAGTGGAGAGAATTTGGAACTCAAAGTTTTAAAGACAGACCTTCAAAAACAAAAAAAAAAAGGTTTTTGCATGCTACTAGGAAATAAGATACACAGGCAATGGGGTGTAGAAATTTACCTTGCCCTACAAGAGAAGGGAAAGGGGGATGGGAGGGGAAGTAGGGTGACAGAAGGGAGGGCTGACTGGGGAATGGGGCAACCAGAATATACGCCATCTTGGAGTGGGCGGGAGGGTAGAAATGGGGAGAAAATTCGTAATTCAAACTATTGTGAAAATCAATGCTGAAAACTAAATATATTAAATAAATTAAATTAAAAAAAAAAGACTGCAGTTTCACCTGACTTGCAATTTAAGCAGAGGTCCTAGTTGTAGATGACGTATGTTAGTATTTTCTAAAACATCCTAGTTTTGTTAACAAGCACAATGAACTTCTACTTCATACAGACCAAAGTCAAGGAAATCATAAAAACAGTCCTCAAGAGTTGCCTCTACTAATGTATACCTTAACAATATATGGGGGAGGGGAGAGAGGAGTTGCATAAAGGTCTTAGAAGTTAATGTGAATCCATGCAAAAATAAAGGTAAAGATAATGTTTTTTAAATATAATATAGCCTCAACAGAAAGCTAGATAAAGAAACAGGGAAGAGAAACAAGAAAGAGGTAACAGAAAAAGATCTAAAGATGATATAGACATACTGGGCTGTAAGGTATATGCTAACAAAATACACATGGTACTTCAACATTGTTAAAACTAAAATTCTTCATCCTATAGACTGATATACACAGTGGTAAATAAAAACTTGACTACTTTAAAAAGGACAACTAGATAATGCTTTTACATTCTTTAAAAATAATTTTTTTATTTCATGAACTTTTTCCTTAAATTAATCTGCAAATGAAAATTCATTTACTTGCCTTTAACAATATGATTCAGCACTATCTGTAACTCAAAATGACTGCCATGCTCTTAAAATCAACTTACACTACAGTTTTCAGGTGGAACAAGGAGTTGAGTAATCTCTCCACCATGCACACAGAAAATATGTTTCATTTCTCCAGAAAATATGTCCCAGATTATGACAGAAAAATCCACTCCTCCAGAGATCAAGTATCTTTGGTCGTAACGAGCTGAGACCTGATGAGGATATAGTAAACATGTAATTTTGTTCCGATGACCCCGAAGAGTTCTGTGAGGTGGCCAACCTGTAAATGAGATTTTGTTTTTAACATGAGGGAGAAATTCAGGTCTTTAAGTTTTTCAACAAAAAATAACACAAATTTATTTATACACACACACACACACGCACACACACACACATACACAAAATCCTAGTTTAAACTTATAAAGGATTATCATACCATAAGTCTTACTTTCTAAATTTAAATGATTCCAAGAAATTAAATGGTAGATTGTACATACATTAAGCTAAAATTCTTCATCTATTGCCCTTTTGTTGCACTAATTCAAACACTGATCAAATTAACAGAAACAAAAACAGTAAGTCAAGTCCATGCAACAAGCATTTATTAAGCACCTATCATGTGCCAGGCACTAGGCTAACACAAAGGCAAAAACAGCCCCTCCTCAAGGAGCTCACAGTCTAAAGGGAGAGACAAAAGACAAATAATTATGTACAAACATAGAGAGGATAAATTAGAGATAATCTCAGGGAAAAGACACTAGTATTAAGGGAGATGGGAAAATGCTCCTTGTGGAAGGTAGGAGTTTAACTGAGACTTAAGGAAATTAAGAGGCAGAGACGAGGAGAGAGAGAATTCCAGACATGGGGGATATCCAGTGAAAAGGCAGAAATCAAAAAATGCAATACTTTCTGCAGGAAATAGTAGGGAGACCATTGTCGCTTCTGGCCCACAGAGAAAAGTAAGATATAAGAAGTCTGGAAAGCAGGAAGGAGGACAGGCTCTGAAGAGTTTTAAAAGCCAAACTAAGGATTTTATGTTTGATCCCAGAGGTAACAGGGAGCAAATGGAGTTTATTAAAGGAGAGTTCACACGGTCAGATCTGGGCTTTAAGAAGATCAATTTGACAGAGGAGTGGAAGGTAGACTGCATCAAGGAGAGAACTGAGACAGAGAGACCAACCAGAAGGCTATTACAATGCTCCAGGAATGAGACAACAAAGGCAAGTCAGACATTTAATATTTTATAAATATCAACAGGACACAAAGCTTTACATTATGTCAACATATGTTTTTTAAAGAGGTATCTCTAATAATTCTTCTCAAAATAGAAGACTGCAAAATTTTATTTCAGTACCTCTCCGGAGCATGTGTTCCCCCTGTAGTAGCTGGACTATAGCAGTTTGTGTTGCCGGCACAATAATTATGCTTCCATCTTCACGGCCACAAACTAGTCGTCCATGGGATGGAATGTACACACTTGCTGTAACTTTCAAAGGTTCGCTGCTATTAGGAACCAAACTTAGTTGATCTATAATTCCAGCAGGACAAGGAGTGAGTTTACCAAAAGCCTCTTGTAAACAAATTGAAGTTGTTATTTCCAGTCCTAAAGGTGTTTTGTTTAAAAATAATAAAAAGAAAAAAGACAGTATTTGAACACATAAAAATATATCAAAAATACTTATTTGTGTTTTTTATTAGTTGAACTGCCACTACCTTCTGCAGCTTCCTGTTTTTCAAGTGTGTCTGGTACATTCCAAATACATAATCTTCCTGAAGAGTCTCCCTGAATAAGTAGCTTATGGAAGCAATCCCTACGTCCATAAAAGAATCGAGTAACAGGAGGGCAGATAAACAACTGTGAAAAAAAATACATATTCATTCAGATTTTTCAGCTATATGTTTAATGTATAATAAGGACACTTAAAACATCAGCAACATATGCTTCAGATGCAGATATTAATTATTTTTCTTTAGAGCCAGGAATACAAAATACATTATAGACAACGTATTTGTATCACTCTAAATGTTTAAAATGACATTTACATATAGTTTTAAAGGTTTGAAAAGTAATTTCTTCACAAAAACCTTGTAAGACAGGTAGTGCAAAAATACCAAAAAGGTATTATTAAGACAACTCTGCCCTAATAATATCTAAAGTTATGAATAATATTCAAATTAAGCACAAAATTCACTTTCTATGAATCACAAAATTTCTGAGGCAAAGTGTTTTGCAAATATTGATTAAGGAATGATCCTGACAGTTATTAGTGATTTTTCACATGGGTTCTTGACTCAAGACTATATTAATAAAAACTCTCCATTTTTAGATAATTACTGTGATGTAATCACAAAATTTTAAGACGGGGCCCATGATTTCATTGATGTAAGGAATTCCCAGATAAGCAATTCCTTCTATCAAAGCAGCTTAACACTTTAACTACAACTTATAAGGGTTACCCGAGACGTTAAATTCTTTGCCCAGGAGCACAATCCCACCATGCACCAGAGGCAGGATTTGAACCAAGGTCTTCCAAGTTCCAAGCCCAGCTCTCTCTCCACTATACTATGCTTTCTCTGATAAGAGATTTGGTACACCCCTAACTATAGAGATAAGAAAACTGTGTACCAGAGGGCTAAACTCACTTGCTTAGTGACTAGTCACAATTTGAACACAAACAGCAATCCTAAATAGACATTACTTCCACACTCCTATGAAGGTATATCAATAATAGCGTCACAATTATCTTTTCATATAGACATATATTCTATGTCACTGTAAAAATTTTGTCATATTAAATATCATATATTATGTGCATATATACACATGAAATATTGAACTTAGGCTAACATTTGCTTGCAATGTCATCATGATGAACAATGGTTTTTTTTGTCTTATTAGAAAAAAATGAATAAGGTTAGGCTCCTGCTAGAAAATGAGACACTAGTTCACAAAATCTTTGAAAAGTCAAGCACATCACTTCTTAATTAAATTTGGTATTTGTTAAATACATACTATGTACAAATTTTTGTGATAAGCACTGAGGGAAATATGAAGACTGAATAAGTAAATTCCCTTTCCTCCTGGACTTTATAAGTCAGTAATCATAAACAAAAAAAAAAACTTTCAACAAAAAACTATTAAAACTCATATGAAAACATAATTAAGCAAAGTTGATGGTAGTTGTTGCCTAAATCTCAAGCAAAACCAACTGAACCAATTGGCTTTTTTTACTTGAAATCTAACAGTCCCTAATGCTCTACCATTTTACGGAAATGTAAATAAGACAGCCAAAACTTCTTGCACCAAAAAGTCATTCAACAAAGTCAAAAATATTATTTACTCCAATATAAAAGCAACTGATTTTATGCCATTAAGTGCCTTAAAAATTGGGCCTAAATGAAATTTAACATAACTGGTAGGATGGAGAAAAGCCGTTGGCCGTTTAAAAATACCCAGGGTAATCGTTTTGTCACATTTTGTGACAGACACATTTTGTCACAGATAATAGCATTCTAATTTAACTGGAGATGAGAATACAAGTTAGAGAAAGGTGGCAAATTAAGTTGGCTAAATATAATAAGACCAGTTTATTAAGGAGGATCTTGATTACTTATGGTAAAACAAATTCCTCTCCTAAAGTATTTATGACAAATATTTTCTGCCTCACCACCACAGTGAACAATACAGGATGGAATTTTCAGAAGGAAACTGGCAGAAGATTAGACAAATAGCATTCCTACACTTTTTTTTAATTGTATCATTTAGTTTAAAGAGTACAGTCTTAGAACTTAATATTAAACAAATTTTGGTTGTAACAAATGTTTTTCGATTAAGATAAATTATTTTTATTCATGTTTTTAAGGCATAGTCAGCGAAAGCTCTGAGAGGATTCTTTTAAATGATAAACTATTAAGTAGCATCATCCTTCTAAATCTTTTACTATTCCTAAAATTACATGCTAAATAAATGTAAATTAGCTTCAGTATTAATTTCATCCAAAATTAGTTTGAATGTATAAGCAACATCCATAATTCCCTAAAGGTCTTTAGAAAATGATGTGTACTATTGTATATATTACTGTGGATACAAAGAGACTATGCAACTTTAGGCCCTATCAGACATGGAGAAGCCTAAACAGGAATATTTAAGACTCTTGAATGGTGTGAAGCCCAGTAGATGTAGTTAGAAGGAAGTTGAACAAATGAGAATGAAATTTGATCCTTCCCACAGCAAATTTGCCAAGAAGGGAAAATGAGAGCAAAACTTTCAGGAAGAAAATCATATGGTAGCCAGGTAGGTACCCAGGAGAAAATTATTACCAGAGACAACATGATAAAGATGATGACTTTCAGGAGAATAAAGGAAGTGACAGACATGGAAACATCAACTAGTGATTCTGCTTCCCTTTGTCTGTGCTTCTTGGCCCTGCCTACTCAGCCTCTGTTTCCTTTATGTTAAAGCTCTATCCACATGATTGAACACTCAGTACAATATGTACCTACATGAATATCACTGTTTTATATTGCAATATTACCTGAATTAATGTTTCATTTGACAAATTATTTGACCAAGTTAAAATATATAGAGCAGTAACAGGTCACATGATCAGGCAGGACAATTGAATTGGCAGAAGAATGCCATGGTAACCAAGATAGAGAAAATTATCCATGGAGTGATGCCAATGGTTTAAAGGCAAAGGACACAAAGGATTTGTCTTCAAGTAAAATGGAGGTCACAGAGAACAAATTGCTCCAAAGAGCTAACCCAGTGGAGTCCTATTTTACAGCTTTAAAGGCACCCATACTTTGGTTAAAGAGTCCAACGACTGATAAACATATATAATATACTGAGTGTTTGTTTCATCAGTCAATAAACATTTACAATGTGCCAGGCACTGTACAAAGTGCTGGGGATATACTAAAAGACAAAAACAGGGTCCCAGTTCTCAAAAGAGTTATATTCTAATGGAAGGACATGTAAAAAATTATACATAATAGATATAAGTTGTGCAAATGGAAAGCAACCTGTGCAGGAGGGTACTGAGGGTTGGGAAGGTGGAGACAAACTCAGGAAAGCTTCCTGTAGAAAGTGAAATTTGAGCTAAGTCTTGAAGGAAGCCAGAAGGTGAAGGTGATGAAAGAGGCCATTCAAGGCATGGAAGACAGACATCCAGCAAAAAGGCACAGAATAAGAAATTGGAGTAACCTTCAAGGAATAGCAAGAAGGCCAATTAGTCAATCAGGAAAGCCAATAATGGGCACATTATGATGGATAGGAGATATTACGAATAAAGCTTTCCCAAAAGGTAGGTAAATATAATCATCAAGATTGGATTTTATAGAACTTTATACTATCTTATAATGAACAAATCATTATGCTGGGCTAATAAAGGAATATAAACTTTGTATATATAATAATTTGTTTAATACAACTGCTTCAATGAATTTGTGTATGGCCACAGTGCTCAGAATGCATCTCACCTCTTTATCTTCTCTATCCAAGAGACCATACTGTACAGGAGGAATTAAATTTTCAACAGCCTTTCCAACATCACTGCGGAATGAATCACTAGCAGGCAGGCAACTGAGAATCAGAGAAAACACTATTTTCAATGAAAATTCATACTTTAAAACTTGTTTCTATCACATAGTTCCACACTATAAGGCTTTTTTCCACTGCTAAAATTCATATTTTCCTAACTTAATTGTAAATGTGAAAGTATTATATTGCTTAATTATAATATAAAATATCAAATGTAATTTAATGTATCGTACTTCAACAAAAAAATTTTAATGTCCTACCTGATATTTCTAATTGTAAGTTAAACTGAAACTTCATATTTTAATCTGCATAATTATGCTTTAAACTTATTTCACATTTTTAACCATATACTACATATTTTACAATATTTCAACCATGTACTACTTTAATTTTTCATTGCAAAAGTCAGTAAATTTCTTGAAATTTGAAACTGAAAATATTTAGTCTTCATCAACATTTCATGGTGATTCTAATGCCTAAACTTTTTCTTATATTGTAATTTATTATTTATTGAGTACCTGGCAGGTAGTTTGTAAATATAACTTTGTCCATTTTCTGTCCATATAATAACTTTATCTGCTGATATGAAGTCACCTCCTGTCCATGTTTGACCATTTTCACTGGGACCAGAACATAACAGGGAATAATCTCCAGCATCAAATACCTACATAAAAGCAGAGACAAGCTCAAAATTCTAAATTCATGTTACAATCTAAGTAAAAACAGTGACATCTCAGTTAAATCCTCTAGGAGCAAAGCTCCTCAATCAAAGTCAACCAGAAGTAGATGAGATAAAGATCAGGTGGCCTCAGCAATAATTAGTGGCAACAACATCTGAGTAAGAAGAGGCAGAAACACTAATCAAGAGTGCTTCACAACACTATCCTACAGGCTTGTTGCAGACGAGCAACAATCAGGGTTCAGCAGAAGAAAACTAAAGCTCCTAGAGTAGCACAGAGTTTATTCATCTGGAAGCATAAGAGGTACTGCCCAAAGTGTGTGTGGTCTCTGAATCAACAAATAGATGAAACCATCCAGGGGAGAGGTAAGCTTTTCCTTAATGAAATCTGGAAAGGCTGGAAACATCCAACTTGCCTCATCCAATGATTTGTTTATATCACCCCTGCAGTTAATATGCAGTTGAATCTGAAAAAATGAAATTTAATAGGGATAGATGTAAAGTCTTAGATTTATATTCAAGAAATCAACTTCATAAGTACAAAATGGCAAAGCACAGCTAGGCAGCAGGTTATCTCAAAAAGAGCTGAGGCTATTAGTGGACTGACACTGGACACAAGTCAAAGATATGATATAGGAGCAAAAAAAAAAAACCACAACCACCCAAAGTAATCCTAAGATATCAAGCTGCATTAAGTATAGTGTCCAAATAAAAAGGTGCTGTATTCTGGAGTTTTTTGTCAGGTTCTGGTTAATGCATTTTAGAAAGAACACTGATATGCTAAAGAATGTCTAATGGTGAAGGATATCAAGTCCATGCCATACGAATATCAATGAAGGAATTAAGTGTGTTTACCCTAAAGAGAAGGGTCAGGAAGTACATGAGGACTGTCTTCAAGTGTTGGAAAGACGATCACTTTCAAGACAGATTGAATTTATTGTATTTGTCAAGAGATAAAATAACGAATAAGGCACGGAAGTTGCAAAGCAGCATTTTTAGTCTTGATTTTGGAGGGCAAAACCGCCTAAGATTTAGAGTTATACCAAGGTAGAATAAGCTGCTTCAATACGTAGTGGGTTCCCCATACTGAAGGTCTTTGTGCAGAGATTCAATAACCCCTTGCTGGGTACATTGTGGACGGGGATTCTCTTTTAGGTCTGAGAATGGCCATTGAGGCCTGTTCCTATTCAAATTCTGGAGGTCTAGAATTCATCTGAAGACAACTAATCAAAAAGTTCAAGCTACAAACTGGCTGCAACTCTTCTTTCCAAATTTATTTGATAAAGTTCTCCTTTATACTATTTTCCAGGCAAATTACACACATGTGAAAACAGACAAGGGCTCAGAAGATAGCCTTGCACCCAAAATTCCTTAGGAACAAATACAACTCAGGAGAATACAAAATATGCAAGGGAAAAGACAGCAAGAAACACAAGACCTGGAGATCCTGCATCTCTGCCACAAAAAGTATCATTTGGCTCTTTATTCCTCCTTCCTCCCAAAGATATTCAGCTCTACCATTCTTGTTCCCACTATACAATAAAAACAGAAGAGCGCACAGCATCAGCTAAGCAGCCCTAATTCTCCCTGTTTTGATCTGCTAGCCTGAGGAGATCAAGCATAGTGGATTCATTCAAGCAAAAGGCATCATATTTTGTCTTCCCATCCGACCTTAGTCCAATTTCCCTTCGTTAGAGAGTTAACAACTACACTCCATTCTGTGATCTCAACATGCTATTTTCCAACTCCATGAATATTTTCTTCCATGCCCAGAAATGACCCCATGCCACTCTACTCATTTCTACCTATGGAAATCCTCCCCTACCCTCATGGCCTAGTTCAAGTATCAGCTCCTCAATGAGGCCTTCTTCATTCCCATATCCAGAAGTGACCCCTCATCTACCTCAAATGACTCATGTCACTCTATCTGATATCTCCTATTCACTTGTACTCTAAGCAGGATTATAATTATTTGTATACCTTTTTTTAAAAATTCTGCCTCTCCCCATTATGATATGAGCTCCTTACACAGCAAACACTTATTCAATCTTGGTTGAATTTGCCCTAAAACGAATAGAGAGCTCCACAGAGCACGATTCCAAATACCTCCTCCAAAGAGGAAGATTTGCTACTAAAAAATACGGAACATAAATTCAGATATGAGTACTAAAAGTCTTTTTTTAAAGTACTTAAAATAGTCTTTCTTAGAGTTATTCCTTAAGTTCAGAACTAAATGCCTAACAATATCTACATCATAAAATAAGATAAACCAGCTTTGTTACTTAACTGGGTAACCTTACCCTCCAATATTTGGAACACACAACCAAAAGTGACCTTTGGGTGAATGCACAGAAAGAAATGCTTTGGCAATTCTGACAATAAATTGGTTTGGATTCTTCTTCAAATATTGGCTCAGTATCCTGAAAAATATAAAAATAACTTGGTTACCCATGAAAACAATCACACAACCAAATAAAGTGAAGTGAAAGTGCAATTTGCTCTGTTCAGCAACTCAGTAGCAAACTACATTCCAAAGAAGCACAGTCACAATTGTTAAAGATAATCCCAACTGAGAGTACTGAAACAATGGAACACAGTCATGCTAGCCATGAAGAGAGGTAGAATCAAATTTATTAACTGCCTACTACGCAACACACATAATAGATACTAAGGACACAGAAACAAAAAAAAGAGTGAATTCTAATTCTTACCAAGCTATTATGCAAGCTCAGAAATACCTGATAATTCATGAAGTTTAGTGTTGTCTTTATTTTCTTTTTAATTAAGTCAAATTCCTTGGCTAGAAAGACTAGCACGAGTGTTGACAGTGCACAGATTTCTCCTGTCCACTAACAGAATGCAAATACACTAAGGCAAATGACTAGAAATATCTGTTTAGTTTCTGTTATTTCCTTCCCTCAAGTACGTAACCATCTTAGAAGTTATACTTAGAAGTTAACCTAGACGTTTACTCAGAAGTAAAAACCAACTATTTCCTCCCACAATGTACTTCTCTATCTCATATTCCAAGAAAGTTGAGCATTCCTTTAAAGAAAATTTTAAAATTTACTTATATAATTATTAGGGCATCATTCATTCTAAAATATTCAAGAGATTATAGAAAAAAATAGGTAGACAATCATAGTAAACACCAAAAAGAGGCCCAAAATGTTACTACAAAGAATTGAGTACAGTAAAAAGAAGCAATAAGGAGAAAACTGGAGAGATTGATCACCAATCTTACCTGGGTATCACTAACTTCAGATGTAACAATCCAAACCTTCAAGATTCCTGTTACTGAAACTGCTACAACAGTATCCTCTAAATAGGAAACAAAAGGATACAAACATATTACATTTTCTCCAATATCAACATTTTTTAATCATAATACAGTTATGAAGCCTAAGGAACTGCTTTTTGTCTACTGGCCAATGAGCTTCCATACAACTAAGGGAAACGAACTGTTCCTGTATTGATATATTCAACCTAACAGATATGTGCTAACCTAAGGTCATTGCCAGTGTAATGAATAATATTCTACACAAAGTCCAAACAAAAGACCCTGTTCATGATGTTCTCCAAATGCTTCAATTCACACATGACAACGTACAAACTCTATCACATCCCAAGGAACTACAAATCTTCTCAGCTTGATGAATAACAATGCAAAAGAGATTATCTTTTGAGTGTGAAAGAGACTGGACCTACAACTTCACTGGTACAGTGAATCCCTGGATAAGCAAACTCCTTTTATAATTGGAGGTCACCATTCTCTCTACAACTTAAGAGTTTTGGAGAATTACTTAGAGCACTAAGAGGTAAAGTGATTTCAGGTCACCCAGCTAATATGATTCAAAGGTGGGATTTGAACGCCGGTCTTCCTGGCTTTGAGACCAACTCTATCCACTCTGCCATGGCTGTATGTTAAGCCAAAAGGAAAGGAAAACACATTATCAAAACCATATCATGGAGCTGTATGAGTTCAGCTCATCTAATGAGTTCACTTTAAACAGGTAAGCTGAGCCAAAGTCAGAAAACACAAAGGCAGAATCTTGGGAATTTTGGTCTTTACACAGCAGCTGTTCTCAGTACTCCAGGATCTGATTTGGCAATACAGATTCTCCCTCTAGAACACAATCCTTCAAAAAGTTAATTATGAGGATGAGTATAAGAAGAAGAAGAAGACTTGAGAGTGATAACGATCTTCAAGAATTGCTATGGCCAGAAGCTACAACCAGATTACCACGATAACCATGTTATCGTAGTGAGTCTCTATAAAGTCAGCCAGAAGAGCTCCAAGCCAACAGTGAAGCACTGGGGAGAGAACATTGAAAAAAAAAAAGCTTATGGGGAACACCCTCAGGAATGAATATTACTGCATTCACCAGACACATCTAATCACCGAGCATTCCCCCTAATAGATATTTCTAGGTATTTTTTCCTCTGTGAACAGCAATAATTGTTTGCTCTTAAAATTAAAGTTAAATTTTGCTATTAATTGTTGTCCCAGCTAAAACAATGAGAGCACAACTTTGCCTTATAACTTTGTTGGTAACAACTCGACACTATACTAAATCTACCCTAATTTAAAACCTCCAAACCACACTCCAATAATATACAAATGGACCAATTATAAATAGTCATTCCTCCCAGATTCCATTCCTCCCCTCACCTTGGAAAGCCAAGGAGGCCAGGATCAGTACATGGACAATATTTAACAATCATCTTCCATAGGACAGGATTCAATATGTGAGTTAATTGGTAAACTGAAAGGGATTATTTGGATTACTGGCAGTAATATTCAGTTTCTAAATGCAAGAAAATCATGGAAATGGTTGTAAATGTAAAAGTAAAAGAAAGTACCAATCTCTGCAATGAAACTTGCTGAAAGGAGTAATTATTTCGATTACCTTTTTTAAAAAAATTTTAAAAAGTACACTGACCTTGTGTTCGGTGGGATCGAATAATACTCATAGAACTAATCCAGTCAGGAGATATCTTTGACGCTAAGGAGTAAAGAACCTCAAGGCTGGTGGCATCCACAACCAGAATTTCAGGGTAATGTCCATGGCATAGCAGTCTCCCCTCACGTTGATTCCCAACAGAGAACTGGTAGAACTAGTTTTATATTAAAAAAAAAATTACCTGTGATAAATTTGCTGTTCACTTAATATTTAAACTTATCAGATGCTTAGCTATAATGGTCTCTCATCAAAAGTCCAACTGCTGCAACTAAAGTTTTTAAATATGAGTTATTATAGAGTCTGCTAGAAGGGAACTCAGAGGCTAATTCAATCCCTTCATTTAACAGATGAGAATACCAAATACTAGGGAGACTAAGTGACTTGCTCACTATTACAAGGGCAGTGTCAGAGGCAGAATTTGAACCCAGGTCCTCTGGCTCCAGAGTCAGTGCATCCACTATGCCATGTCTCTCTAAAAGAAAATTTTTATTTGTTCGGTGCTAAAGATTCGTAACTTGTGCCCACAAATAGTGTTGCATCAAGGTGTCTATTAAATATTAATCTTTTTTCAACATTCAAGCATCAAAATATTTAAATGACAAAAATACGGTACAACAAAGACAATGTTCTCAGATATATAAACATATTCTAGGTGTAATAATCCAAGAATCTATTATAATAAATAATAAAGAAATGTCCTAAGCCTTTACATACACACACACACACACACACACACACACACACTCTCTCTCTCGATGAACAAAGTTGAAACTAGGTAAAAATGTTCATCTCCCTCAAATGTTAGAAAAAATTAATATGGGGCAGTATTTGGATTAAGTAAAAGGAAATTATGGCCTATAGTCTTAAAAGCATATCTACTCTTACATAAAATATTGCTGGATCATGGAAGAAAAAAATTTTTTAAAGAACAGAGGCCTATTCTACGGGAAAGAGTTACATTACAGTCAAAAATCCTACACATGTAGACTCTGGTCCCTGCACTTCAAATTTTTCCTTTTCTTAGTATTTTTGGGAGGAAATCAGGTGGGAAAAGTTGCCTAGGGCACTGAAAGTTTAAATAACTTGCCAAAGCCCACACAGCCAGTATGTTTCACAGACAAGATGGGAGTCTTTCTGACTCCAAGATATGCCCTCTGAAAATTCTGTATTTTAAAAAATAACATTTTTCCGCATCTTAAAGCCCCTTAGAAGTTAGTATCCTAACTTTCTATAATCTTTGTAATTCGCCTGTATATTAGTACGGCATACACATAGTGTGAAAACTGAAGAACAGTTTGACTCAGTAAGAAACAATACAAGGGATATAACTTAGACTTTTTTCATTCATTCATCTATCCATCAAACAAATACTAATTAAGTGTGTATTATAGGCAAAGAATTGTATTAAATGCAGAAAGGAAAGATGTCATGATAAAATACCTCTGCCTTTAAGTAGTTTATAAAATAGGGAGCTATAATGTGAACAAAAATTATTTAAAGCAAAATAGATAACAGCTTAAAAGAGGTAAAAAGTACCCTGGAAGCTGAGGGAGAGAGGAATCAGTGATGACTTTTAAGTTTGGGCATTTTAGGGAAGTCTTTTATAGAGGAAGTAGTGCATGAAACCACTTTAGCACACCTGTGCTTGCAGCCTGACAAATTAAAGAATTAAAATACTAACCTGTATGCCAGTATGTGTGCAAGCTAATTTCGTAAACTCAATACATCTGCCATCACTTACATCCCAAAGGCACATTTCTCTGTAAAATATAAAATACAAAATAAAAAACAAAAAGATCCACTCTGGCCAACTATTTAACTAGTGAGCTCTACAAAATCATATGAATGAAAATGTTCCCTCTGCCATTTAGTCCATCTATCCCAAGATTTTGCATCCTGCCATAAATTTCTTTTTTTTCCCAGATTCATCCTTTATCAATGAGCTTCTTTCCAGATGACCCTAAATTGTTATTTCTAATTAAAATTAAAAACAAGAAAAATTATTATATGTTTAAAAGAACTGAGGGTTACTCAACTCTGTCCCAGTGGTATAAATGTTAATGCCCTTAAACCTAACAAATTCCATTAAAGAAACTGGCTATTTTTATATTTATGTTTATACTTTATATATTTGTTGCCTCAAATTTACAACAGAAATTTTAGAATTTAATTGAACCATAATAACTTTGTTATATAAAAGTAACAGGCAAGCCTCATACAATACTCATATATTGAACATATGTATATAGAATTTATGCATAAGCACAGCTTCAAACCTGTCAGCACTGAAAAAAAAGCCATGAAATAGTCAATTGAAATGCATTCTATAGGACTGTTACAAATTAAATACAGTATTTCACACCTACTTCTATTTGCAGTTCTATTTCTTTTGAATAAATACCTTCCAAAAAGATGGTATCTTAAATAAAAACAAGACAAAGTAGGAGCTGGAAAATGCATTATTCTGAAAATACTTATAGAAAGAAAATTCAAATTTACTGTGAGGAAAACTTACTAACACAAACCAATGCCTATTTGAGTGAAATATGCATTACTGATGTTAACACCTGGCAAGGAGTACATTAAAAATGAAAATTATAGACCAATTTCCCCAATGAATAGAGAAAAAATGCTAAAATATTTGGAATACTTTTTTAATATTCTTCATGATAAGGTAGGATTTACACCAGACACAAAATGCTGGCTCAATTTTTCAACTGAAAAAAGCTATTAGCATAATAAGACAACAAATAAACAAATTAACAAAACCTCAAACAAGGCATATACCAACAGATGTGGGGGGTAAAACCTTTGATAAAATCCCACTTTCATTGATGATTTTATAAAAAGAATACAAAGCAAACCGTCCTCAAATACCCCCCCTCAAAAAGAGCTCTTTATTCAAGTATTTCAAAACAATATTTTTAACTAAAAAATTAAGTGACCAATAATACGAGAATAGTTAAATAAAATTTTGGGCCATGAATTGAATGGCCATGTAGCCCATTACTAGAGTGAAATTAAAACTGACAGGTGTAAGCAATACAAAGAAAACTGCAAATGCTATCATGAATAATTAAATTTTTAAAAAAGCAGAAATAGAATAGAATCTACCCAATAACCACTTGAGATAAAAATTAAAATGAATAGACAAAGGACATTGAAGGAGATTGAAGTAGGAGTGACTAAAAAGTTGTCTGATGTGTTATAATGCATTTTAAAATATACACCTATTACATAAGTTAAATTAGATATACTGATGTTCACTAAGTTTCCAAAAAAAATTTAGATGACTTTAAAGTATCATTAAAGCATATTGTAATGCAGGGTTATTGTTGTTTTTAAAATGTTACATAGACAAAGCTTCAATCATCTTTCACCCCTCTACCTTGGGAGGTAGGAAGGGGAAGAAAAACTTTGATTCTTTTCCATTCCAAGTGGAAAAGGTTGAGCAAAATAGGCAAGTGATTGGCTGGCTTCTAAACAACATGAGTGCAGAGGGGAACCAGAATTGAGAACCCTGGGCCTCACTGTCATCATCTCAAAGCTGCCATAAACTCTTGCTCCAGGGTCCTACCTACAGAATACTATCAAGTCATCTTTCTCGTCCTAGAGGTCTCTTCTCTTTTCTCACTTTGTGAAAGCATTCTGCTGGAGGATCTATGCCTGGGCACCAGGGAAGTCCTCTGACACTCTCTTGGACACCACAAAGACCCCAATGCTATTCTCAGAGAGCCAGGTACTTACCCAATAGGGTCTGAACCTCTAGGTTTTCCCAGGCTATAGGGTAGGGATGAGGAACCTGCGGCCTCAAAGCCACACAGATTCAGCCAAAGGACCACATGTGAGGACCTAGAAGGCCACATGTGTCCTCAAGGCCACAGATTCCCCACCCCTGCATAGGGTCTAAGGTTAGTTCAGGGTCCCCAGTATCCAAGAGACATCATAGAGAGTGATCTGGCTTCACAACCAGACAGAACCAGGCTCAAGTCCCATCTCTGACAAATACTGGCTGTGTAACCCTAGGCAAGTCACTTAGGCTCTCAATGCTTTAGACTAGAGGCATCAAACACATATAAACATATATGGTTTTCTAAGTCAATCTGAGGACCACAGGGATACTTATATACCTTTTTGAGGCCCTGTTTTGATTTGAGTTTGAAACCACTGCTCTAGACAACGCTAAGACCTTAAACTGCAAGAAAGGTGCCAATTTACCAAGAAGTCCCTATACTGATGAAAATACAGATCCAATGCACATTCCTATGCTGTAATGCAGGTATGTGTTTAGGTTTAATTTTGTACAAAATGCCCAGTTTCTAAAACACCATGTTCTAATAGATACTGCCTTCAATTGACAGAAAAGTAATGTCTCATCTTTTTTTTTTCTTTCTGGATCAATAAGGTGCCACTATGTTCAAATTCAAAGCTGCCCAGATGTTTGCCACTAATATTCAAGGACTTGAGTCAATGCAATTTCATGAACTACAAAAAGTATTTAAGAAACTCTATGAATTACTAATGGAACTACTAGCCAGTCTCTGGCCTCTTTCTTGGGGTATAAGTTCCTACATTGGGTTGGCATAACAATATGGCCTGAGACATGAATGTAATTAGTCAATGCACTTAAGCCAGCTTAAGGATAATTAAGGCTGAATGATTTGAAGCTTGTCTACTAAGAAAAGTCTTATGAAAATTAATCATTTTATAGGCTTTAGTGCCCAAAGTTTCTCACAGGAGAAGCAAAATAGAAAAGTAATTATAGACATAACAATTACTAGTTAAAGTCATTTCCTTGTACCTTAGAGACTACAATTCATATCTTCCTTTGCATTTGGCCTGCTTGTATAAAATCAAAAAAAAATAAGCCTTACTAACATATTGGTACACTGTTCAATCATAGTTCTGAGAAACTGAGTAAAAGAATACTCACCCACTTTCAGATGCACTCACTACATACTGCCGGTCACTAGAAGCACAAGCTTTGGACAAACAAGTAATTGAGGCTGTATGGCCAAACAAGAGAGCCCGAGGGTTAATCTAGGATTTAAAAAAAAATTAAAACATTTGTATATGAAGAAATATAGAAGAGCTAATCCCTTAAAAATGTTTAAAATGTTTAAACTATGAACACATCAACACATTTGGTTAAAATTATGGTTAATGCTGAAAGCTCCTTATGAGACAGAAAAAGGCTGATTTATGTTTGTAAAATCTATGTGTGACTAAATAGAGGAATATCAAAGCCAAAGAGATGCTGACCAGGGATCTCTCAAGTCACCTTCATGGTCTTAAATCAGCTTCTCAGTTTCATACACTTCCAGAAAAAAAAAAGAGTAGAAAAGGAGGAATTTTATAGTATTACATTCAAAAGAGTATAAAGAAAAACGTCAAGACAACATTGCAGTCATTAACTTTTTAAAAACATATACCCATCCACAAATCTAAATTTGACAGTTAAGTAAGAAACGTTATGTGACATGAGAGGGTTCAAAATGGCCTATGCTTATTCCACAAAGGCTTGGCTGTTCATGACTGTTATGACAACAGCTCCCTGTCATTAAAAAAAAGAAAAAGTTTTATAATAAGTGTAATGTTATTCTATTACCTATAGTCATACTCAAGAAGGCCAAAGACTTGATTAGACTGCATTTCTAATGCACTGGCAAGTTCTTCCAGTTCAATATGTGGCAAAAATGGGGGGAAAAAAGTACTAGCAAAGAGTTTAAGGGATGTGGCTTGTAAGTACAACATGAGAGATCTTGCTAGATTGATTAGCAGAGGTAGCACAAAGTGAAGCTCACAAACCAGATGATACTGAAGCACATGCATCAGTATAAACAAGAGTAAACCTATGTCAAAGAGAAGCAGGGATTTTTACCAGCTTCTGCTACCTAGTATAGCATAATGTCCAATGACGTCAGCATCAGATACAGTGGGGAAAGCACTAGAATAGGAATCCAGACATCTAAGTCCTTTGTTCTAGATCCTCCATTAAATAGTTCAATCCAAATGGGAAAGCCACTACATCTCTCTGGGCTTTAGTCTCAGGCCACAATCATTTATCAAACACCTACTGTGTGCTAAGTAGTGGGTATACAAAGACAGGCAAAAGATAGTGTCTACTATCCAGGACCACCATCTCAATCCATCTCAATAATATTACTACTATCAGTAATAATAACAATAACAACAATAAAGGGGGTAAAGGGAAGAAAGGTTAAGCTATATGTAATGCAAAGCAGGGTGGGACTTTCTGCTGTTTTTTGAGTGCTTCTCAGCACTAAGGCCATCTAGTGCCTTTGATTGAGTCTTGCCTTTGTTTCAATCAAGAGTCTGTGAATTGGGAGTCTTTGATGACCTAAGTCATAAGAAAGCCTAAGTCACATGAGTTTGAGTCACATGGTAGTGATGCCCTCCGTGGGCTGACCCTGAAGAAGTGTATATACACTCTAAGGTCAGCATTTTGCTTGGGGCTCACTCACTGTTAGAGTGTTCTATGATTTGACCAGACTAGACTCTGGGTAGCTGTTAAGAAGCCTCTCCCTTGCCCCTGTTTTGAAAAACCCAGATGTTAGTGCTTCTCTCTCTCTGGTAACTGTGTATGTATTGCTATGGTCACACAGAGAGAAGAAGTCTGTCTGTTGATTTGTGTTATTCTGCTCTGTCTATATAATTTCTGCTTGTAATTTCTGTTTGTCTTTTCTCTGAAGTTCAGGGTGCTGACTTTTTCCCCTGAACTAAGTGAATGACATATGTATGTTTAATTAAAGTGAGGTTGTAAACCCCTTAAAGTTGCTTTCCTTAGAAAAGCAGATCAAAGAACCTGTGCTAGTAGCCCTTCTGTGTGCTGACGTTATTGGTCTTACACAGACACAGTAGCAGCAAGTAGCATTACTGTTACACTATATGATCTCCAAGGTGCCTTACCTCTAAAACTCAATGAATTCCAAAAGGTGAGTGTAATGGGAGGCTCTCCAATAAATGACAGCTCTCCACCAATAGCAAACTATCAGTAAAACTCAAGATTCCCACAATGGTGGTAGTGTATACTCTTTTTAGGCTGTAAAACTGTTACTTGTCCAAAATGTCAAATGTAAATGATAATTGTTGCCAACCCAGTCACCAAAATCTCCCATTTGTTTTTCATTTTATAGGCAGCATAGTAGAGTGGATAGACAGCCAATCCAGGAAGACCTGAATTCAAGTCCCACTTGCTAATTAGGTGCTATAAGACTAAGGTGTAGAGAAGGTGCTGGCCTGCACTGGCAGGAGTTTTCTCTCCCTCATTTACCACCTGCCTACACTGCTTTCAGAGCTCTCTAACTTCAGTACCACACCCCAAGGGCAGGTACAGTTCCCTTTCCCCCTTACACCTCCCTTTTGTATACAGTAAGCTCCCTCAGGACAGGGATTGTCTTTCTTTTTTTCATCTTCATATTCTCAGCACTTAGAACAGGGCCTGGCTCAAGTTCAGTGTTTAACATTTACTGACTGACTGATTCCCCAAGCTTCCTATATCAGTGAAATCCCAAGTTTGGGCCCTATCTCTATTTTTACTTTTACATTAAACATTTCATTCATTTTCTAAGAATGTCATTTCAACACTACATAAATTTCTACTTATATCTGTAGGGCCTGAGCACTATGATTTCATTGTTACAGGAAATGTCAAAGAGTGAACACCCTGGAGGACTATATAATAGCACCTTCATAGCAACTTACCTTCAGAGAAAGTTGCCTGGAGGTAAAGCAGTTAAGTGATTTGCCCTCAAGTCATGCAGCCATTATGTAATGAGGTAGCACTTGAACCTAGGTCATCTTGGCTCAAAGCTTTCATTCTATCTACTACATCAATCTGTCTCTCACTTCTACTGTACAGATAAAGGCTGTGTGTTATTCCTTACCACTGAAAGAGTTAATTCCACATTAAAATCTTGGAGAAAAGGATAAGAATATAGAATCAAGGAAAAGGTAGACAAAAAGATAATTATAAAGAAAGGTTTGGAGTTATGAACTGATCCAACCGTACTGGAGAGCAATTTTCAACTATGTCCAAAGGGCTATAAAACTGTGCATACCCTTTGATCCAGTGATACCACTGCTAGGTCTCCATCCCAAAGACATCCCCCCCCAAAAAAGGGAAAGGACCTATTTGTACAAAAATATTTATAGCAGCTCTTTTTGTGGTGTCTAAGAACTGGAAATTGAAGGGATGCCCATCAACTGGAGAATAGCTAAACAAGCTGTGGTATATAATTATGATGCAATATTATTGCGCTATGAGAAATGACAAGCAGGATGATTTCAGAAAAACCTGAAAATACTTAATGAACTGACGCAAAGTGAAATGAGCAGAACCAGTAGAACGTTGTACACAGTAACAGCAATATCATACAGCGAAGAATTGCAAATGACTTAGCTATTCTCAGCAAAACAGTGATCCAAGACAATCCTAAAGGATTCATGATGAAGCATGCTGTCCTCCTCCAGAGGGAGAAGTGATACTGTCTGAATACAGACTGAAACATGCTAGTTTTCACTCTTTCTTTGATTCTTTTTTTAATTCGAGACTTCTTGTACAAAAAGACTAATATGGAAAGGTTTTACATGACTGCACATGTGTAAACTATATTGGATTGCTTACTGTATGGCAGGAGGGTGAGGGGAAGCAGGAGGGAAGGATAAAATTTGAAACTCAAAAACTTGAAAAAAAAATGTTTAAAAATCAATCAGAGAAAAAATAAAATATTCTAAAAAAATGCCAATTCAAAAAAGGTACATGAAAGATTATAACCTAAACCCCCTCATTTTACACTTAAAAAAACTGAAATCTAAATTCAGAATTGACTTGTGCAATATTACACAGCTAGTTCACAATAATCAAGAACTAGGGGGTATAACAACTCACTTTCACACGTTAAAGGTTTACAAAGTTCTTTCAATATCTTTCTACCAGGTAGATAGTAGTATTATGTACAAATGAGGAAAAAGAGGCAAAGAAATGAAGTCACAATGGAAGTTTTAAAAAAATATATAATAGCGGAGCCAAGATGACGGCTGGAAAGCAGGCACTAGCATGAGCTCCCTGCTGAGTCCCTCCAAAAACCTATAAAAAAATGGCTCTGAACCAATTCTAGAACTGCAGAACCCACAAAACAGCAGAGGGAAGCAGGGCTCCAGCCCAGGACAGCCTGGATGGTCTCTGGGTGAGGTCTATTCCACATGGAGCTGGGAGCGGAGCAGAGCCCAGCGTGAGCGGCGAGGACCAACCAGACCAGGAGCCGGGTGGAACAGGCCCTAGCACCCTGAATCAGTGAGCTGCGGGAGTTACCAGACTTCTCAACCCACAAACACCAAAGACAATAGAGAAGGTTAGTGGGAAAAGCTGCGGGAGTTCGCAGTTCGGGGCAGGGGAGGTGGGGCAGCTACAGCTGCAGTTGCTTCCGGCCCCAGGCCCGCCTGGTGGGAGGAATTAAGTGGCAGATCAGAGCAGGAGTGCACAGCCTGCTGAAGATCTAAGCCCAGTCCAGGTTGGGGGTTCTTGGGGAAGGAGGAGGGCTGGTGTGGCAGAGCTGGCGCATCCCCCCCAAACGTGGAACATAGAACTCTTTAGTCTACAAGCAGTCATACCCTGCTGAAAAACTCAAGGGTCAAGCTAGTTGGTTGGGAATATGGCCAGGCAGCGAAAACCCACCCAGATTCAGTCTCAGACTTTGGATTCTTTCTTTGGTGACAAAGAAGACCAAAACATACAGCCTAAAGAAGACAACAAAGTCATAGAGCCTACAACAAAAGCCTCCAAGAAAAACATGAACTGGTCCCAGGCCATGGAAGAGCTCAAAAAGGAGTTGGAAAAGCAAGTTAGAGAAGTAGAGGAAAAATTGGGAAGAGAAATGAGAAGGATGTGAGAAAACCATGAAAAACAAGTCAATGACTTGCTAAAGGAGACCCCCAAAAATACTGAAAAATACACTGAAGAAAACAACACCTTAAAAAAGAGACTAACTCAAATGGCAAAAGAGCTCCAAAAAGCCAATGAGGAGAAGAATGCCTTGAAAGGCAGAATTAGCCAAATGGAAAAGGAGGTCCAACGGACCACTGAAGAAAATACTACCTTAAAAATTAGAATGGAGTAAGTGGAAGCTAGTGACTTTATAAGAAATCAAGATATTATAAAACAGAACCAAAGGAATGAAAAAATGGAAGACAATGTGAAATATCTCATTGGAAAAACCACTGACCTGTTAAACAGATCCAGGAGAGATAATTTAAAAATTATTGGACTACCTGAAAGCCATGATCAAAAAAAGAGCCTAGATATCATCTTTCAAGAAATTATCAAGGAGAACTGCTCTGATATTCTAGAGCCACAGGGCAAAATAGAAATTGAAAGAATCCACCGATCACCTCCTCAAATAGATCCCAAAAAGAAATCTCCTAGGAATATTGTCGCCAAATTCCAGAGCTCCCAGATCAAGGAGAAAATACTGCAAGCTGCCAGAAAGAAACAATTTGAGTGTTGTGGAAACACAATCAGAATAATACAAGATCTGGGAGCCTCTACATTAAGAGACTGAAGGGCTTGGAATACGATATTCCGGAGGTCAATGGAGCTAGGATTAAAACCTAGAATCATCTACCCAGCAAAACTGAGTATCATGCTCCAAGGCAAAATATGGACTTTCAATAAAACAGAGGACTTTCAAGCTTTCTCAGTGAAAAGACCAGAGCTGAATAGAAAATTTGACTTTCAAACACAAGAATCAAGAGAAGCATGAAAAGGTAATCAAGAAAAAGAACAAGAAAAAGAAATTGCAAGGGGCTTACTAAAGTTGAACTGTTTTGTTTACATTCCTACATGGAAAGATGACGTGTATCATTCATGAGACCTTAGTATTAGGGTAGCTGAAGGGAATATGCATATATATATATGTGTGTGTGTGTGTGTGTGTGTGTGTGTGTATATATATATATATATATATATACACACACATGTATATATATACATATATAAGTGAATGTGTATGTATGCATATATATGTGTGTATATAGAGAGAGAGGTGATGAAGATGAAGGGAAGATATCTAAAAGAAATAAAATCAAATTAAGGGATGGGAGAGGAATATATTGAGAGAGGGAGATAGGGAAAGATAGAATGGGGTGGATTATCTTGCATAACGGTGGCAAGAGGAAGCAGTTCTGTGGGAGGAGGGGAGAGGGCAGGTGAGGGGGGAATGAGTGAATCTTGCTCTCATCAAATTTGGCCTGAGGAGGGAATACCATACATACGCAATTGGGTATTTACCCCACAGGAAAGAAGAGGGAAGAAGATAAAAAAAAAAGGGGGGGATAATGGAGGGGAGGGCAGATAGGGGTGGAGGTAATCAAAAACAAACACTTTGGAAAGCGGACAGGGTCAAGGGAGAAAATTCAACAAAAGGGGATGGGTTAGGAAGGAGCAAAATATAGTTAGTCTTTCACAACATGAGTATTGTGGAAGGGTTATACATAATGATACACATGTGGCCTATGTTGAATTGCTTGACTTCTTAGGGAGGGTGGGTGGGAAGGGAAGAGGGGAGAGAATTTGGAACTCAAAGTTTTAAAAACAGATGTTCAAAAACAAAAAAAAAAAAGTTTTTGCATGCAACTGGAAAATAAGATACACAGGCAATGGAGCGTAGAAATGTATCTTGCCCTGCAAGAAAGGAAGGGAAAAGGGGATGGGAGGGGACCTGCCAAGATATTGGTGCCAAGAGTCTAACTCAAGTCAGAGCCATGATGTACTCAGGGGAGATGAAATTTGAGAAGAGGACATCATCTGCTCAGGTGGAAGGAGGTGTCCATGGACTCCATTTGTATGAGAAGCGGCTCTTCTGAGAAGTGGCCTTGTTTGCTTTTACTGCCTTTCACCTCTCCCTCTCTAGGTTTTTCAATAAAAAGCTGGATATAGTGGAAAAAAAATATATATATATATATATAATATAAAGCAGCCAGAACACTCAATATTCCCCAAAAGGAAAAAAGCCTGAAATATGGCCAACATCTTCCCTAATGAATGTTAACTCAATTCTAAGCATCATATACAAACACACAAAATAAAACCCCCTTTCTAGATAAATGTAGATGCTCTCTGTTCCATCAATCCTGGCTCCAAAGTCTCTTTTGAGCTACAGAGTTTACTTACTGCATGTGAGACAGCAGTATGTTACCAGGACCTTCTTGTGCCAACGCAGAGGAAGTAAGTAGTATTTGAAGCAGTGCAGTATCAAAGACTTGGTCATGACCCATTATTAGCTATGTGTGTCCCTGTGCCAGTCATCTCTCCTGAGATCAGTTTCTTAATAGTAAAATGAGGTTAAAAATATATGTAAAATTTGCCTTACTTGATTGTTAGGAGAAACCAATGAAATAATGTATATAAAGCACTTCAAAAACATTTGAACACCATATAAATGTCATTTTTTAAATTATGCTGATATAAATCAAATATCTTGAGGATCTGTCTACTACTACTTTTGAACTGCTTTACTGCTGTAACAAAAACTCTTAAATAAAGATTACTGATACTGATGTAGAGTGTCAACTCACTACAAACTCAAAATGAATCAACAGTATGGCATGAATGCTATAGATACCAACAAATACAATGTTACACTTCATTTTTTAAAAAAGTGCAGTACTGAAATTAGAGTTAAGAATCCCAATGTACATTGCATTAGGCAATTCATAAGGAATGGATAAAGGAACTAGGTATATTTAACCTCAGAAAGAGAAAATTTTATCAGGGGATAACTGTACTCAAATATCAGAAAAGTTGGGATTAATAATAGTTGAGATTTATATAGCACTTTAAAGTTCGTCATCTTTTCTTTTCCCTCTATATTACCTCACTTGGAAATCTCATCATCTCTATGCAGATGATACCTAGACCTAATATCTCTTGAGCTCCAATCGTGCAATACCAATTGACTTTTGGACATCTCAAATTGGATGTCTCATAGACAACTCAAATTCAACATATCCTAAACATAACTCTTTTTCTTTTCCCTCCCCCAAACACCCACCTCTACCCAATATTCATTCCTATCAAGGACACCACCATTCTCCAAGTCACCCTGGCTCACAATCTCAGTATCCCTAATACCTGTAACAATGTTACTTGCAGCTACTGTGGCTGTGAAAACATACATATGTCATTCACTTAGTTCAGGGGAAAAAGTCAGCACCCTGAACTTCAGAGAAAAGACAAACAGAAATTACAAGCAGAAATTACATAAACAGAGCAAATAACACAAATCAGCAGATAGAGCTTCTGTCTGTCCATAGCAATACATACATACATACTTACCTGAGAAAGACACACCAACACCTGGGTTTTCAAAGCCGGGGGGGGGGTTCCTTAATGGCTATCCAAAGTCTCCACACAACACTCTTCCAATGAGTGACCCCCCCCCCCCAGCAAAATACTAACCTTGCAGTATATATACACTTCTTCAGGGTCAGCCCACAGAGGGTGTCACAACCATGTAACTCAAACTCAATTGCAGGTCATCAAAGACTCTCGATTCAAACGAAGGCAAGTCTCTATCAAAGGCACTTCATTACCTTAGTGCTGAAAACAACTAGAACTCCAAAAGAAAAAAGGGCAAAACAAAAAGCCCCACTTTGCTTGCCATTACAATACCTCATTAGCACTAACCCCACACAGTCAATTCATGGCCAAATCTTGTCATTTCTACCTTGAGATCTCCCTTGTAAGTCTCCTTCTCCCCTCAGCTGTCAAAATGGTTTTTCCTAAAGTACAGGTTTCACCCCTGTACTCACATTCCATTGATTCCCTATTACCTTCAAGATAAAATATAAAATCTTCTACCTGGCATTTAAAGACCTTCACAACCAGACCCGTTCCTACTTTTCCATTCTTAACTTGACTCACCTTCAGGTACTCTATAACCCAGGTAAACCATGCTATTTGCTGTTCCTCACAACTCCCATCTCTGAGTCTTTCACTTAATATTTCCCATGCCTGGAATACTGTTCCTCCTCACCTCCCACCACTCATAATCTAGCTTCCTTCGAGAATCAGTTTGGCAGGCCTTTCCCAGGCCCACTCCTTCCCTCTAAGATTACTTTCCATTGGTTCTGCCTGAACTTTGTATGAAGATAGTTATTTGCAAGTTGTCTCCCTATTAGAATGCAAACCCTTCCAGGCAGGGATGATGCTTTTTGCCTTTTTTTGTTCTCCAGCATTTACCACAATGTCTGGCACATAGTAAGTGAATAATGAGTGTTTATTGACTGACTTTACATACTTGGCATCATTTGAGCCTCATTGTCATTGTGTATGGCCTTCATTCTCGAAGAGGACCATGACATCAGGGGGATGGTGACATGACTTGCAGTTGACTTTGATTTGAATGAGGGAGGTCTGTGCAAGGTCACCAGTCTCACTTTCTCCTCCAAAGCCATCTGGGTCCAGTGGTCAGATGTGGATCAGGAGGACTGGAGATGGCCCAGGATGCAATGGGAGACTCTGGCCCTTTTAGGCTAAGATCTTTTTAGGTTCTCACTTTGAGTCAGGTAACGGCCATTCAGTGAATAGGCCTCTTTAAGAGGTGAGTCAAGGGATGGCCCCTTTAATCAAAAAAAAAAAATCAAACTGGGAGGGGAAGACCCTCAGGGTTGCTGGCCAAAAGAGAAACAGGAGGGCCCAAAACATAGCCATAGGGTGATATAGACCTGTAAGAACCCTTAGAAGTCATCTATTCCAACAACTTTGTTTTACAGATGAGGAAATGAGGCTCAAAGTGACTTGCCCAAGGTCACGTAGGCAGTAAATCAACAGAGACAGAACACAGAATCTGTAGCTTCAAATCCAGAGATCTTTCCAATATAGCATCACTGACAATGAAATTTAAATTAAGTCAGAAAAAAACTAAAACTATACTTTAAAAATCATTCTAGCATTCATGATTAGATCATAAAAACTAAAGAATTCTACTTAAATTACATTTTTGGTAGAAAAAAAATCAACTTGAGCCTCACAACACCCTTGTGAGATAGATGCTATTATTATCCTCATTATATAGATGAGAAAATTGAGGTTCAGGGAGGATAAGTGACTTGCCTAAAGTCATACAGCAAATAAATGTCTAAGGCAGAAGTCAAACTCCAGGTCCATAGCTCTACTCATTATGCCTTGCTCAGACCTAGGAACAATGTATACAAACTAAAGAAAGACAAATTTAAATTCAATATAAAAAAGGCCATCTAATTAGAAACAACAATGTGATGGGCTGCCTCAAAAGAAAAAGGGAAGGAAATAAGCATTTATTAAGTATCTACTATGTGCCAGACACAGTACTAAGTACTTTACAAATATTTCCTCACTTGATCCTCACAACAATCCTAAGATAGGTGATATTATCATCCCCATTTTACAGCAGAGGAAACTTAGGTAGAAGAGAGGTTAAGTGACTGGCCCAGGGTTACACAGCTATTTAGTGTCTGAGGCTGAATTTGAACTCAGGTTTTCCTGACTCCAGGCCCAGTGTTCTATCTGTCATGCCACCTCATTACATAAACATCCTTTCAATGAAAATAGTAACCACCTGCTAAGAACAATTTAAATAAGACTCATATATTGGGTAAAGGCAGGACTAGCTCTTCATGTCCTTTTCAACTCTTAAATCATATGATTTCCAATCACACGAATAATGAAATTATTCTTTACAGTGATCAACTGGCAGTAACTGGAAACCATGAGTATACAGTAATAAATTTAGCAAACCAAATCTCAACCTCTCTGTTACCATGGAAACAAAAAGTCAGCTGACTCATATAAGAAAAGCTTTTAAAAAGTTAATATTTTAATGTTTTTCATAGTTTCCATATATGACTTCTAAAACCTGTAAATGGAAACTAAGCTGCACTTTAGTCAGATGAGCAATAAAAGGATCCAGAAAAGTTAAACTATATAACCACTAAATAGCAAATCAAGGAAGGATAATTGTAGTAAATTGAAAATCCCTAAATATGCACTAGATCACAGGGTCAACATAAACAACTGAAAAGTAAAAGTTTTAACATCTTCCATGAAGTAGGTGGAAATCGGCTCCTCTGTCTCCTTTCATAGAAATGGCTTATTCAGGGCTTAGAGATGGGGAGAAATTAAAAAGCTCAGAGGAAAAACAAATAAAAATAGTGTCTATGGTCATTAAATGGCATACATGAAATGTACACGAAAACTATCACAAATTACATGAAATATACACAAAAACTATCACAAAATGATCTCTTCACTTACACATAATGATTCCCACCAATATTATCTTTAAATGTCAAAAACCACAATTAAAAAATTACATCTATCTGGCCACCAATGTGACCAAGAATGAAAAGAAAATGGGAAAAACAGAAGAGTGGCAACAGAGGTGATGGCTAACACTGCACATATGACACTTCCTTTCTAAAGTGTTAACAGTACCACCCTAGGTGCTGACGAAACTGTGAGTACTGCTGCTACCTCTGTAATGACATTTTAAGCCACCAAAATGATGACTGTCATGAACTTAGACCCAGTTTTTGTAAGACCATAGGCCAAAGGAGTGCAATATATAAGAATTTAAATGTCATAGATCTATCTTTGAATTCTTGCAAACTAGTAACAGATGAGAATAGCAATAACAATATTAAGAATGTTGGGGAGGAGAAGTGTCTTGGTCTTTCATGGAGAGATCTATTTTTACCTCTTACCTAATTTTTATATGCAAAATACAATAAAAATACATACTTAATCTTCTCTAGAGTAAACAACTCCATTTGTGTTAACAGCTTCCCAAGGAACTGGTTTTCCATACATTTAAAACATTTTGGTTTTCCCTGGACTCTCCTTTTTCATCCAAAACTAAATACAATGTTCTAATTACAAAATCTGACTAATGGGCCATATAAACAAAGAGGACAGATGTAGGTCTTAAAAGTCATATGCCTTTCCCTCCATTTCAGTAAGTCATTAATCCCTCTCTTCAACAACACTGCATTGCTGATTCACAGGCAGCTCCTGACCTCATAGGATCATCTAACTATGCTTTCTTACCTTGGCACAATCTTTCCACATTTGATATCGGCATTTTGCTTCTTAATATCTTAATAGGAGCACCTTTTTGATCTATGGGATCATTTTTTCCAATCTGTCAAGATCTCTTGAAATTTTATTCATGTCTTCCTAATAGATAACCTCAACTCTGTTTCTTTATTATCATCAGAGATTTTGATAAGCATAACATTGATTTCTAGCTTATCATCTCATATACAACAGAACCGATTATATTATCATCTATTATCATCCTACACTGTCGGTGAAACCCTGATAACCAAAACTTCAGGTGTGACCTTTAAGATCATTTTCTGCCCACCTAATAATGGCATGAAGTGTGATGATATAACAATTATACAAATATTTATCCATATCATACATCTCACATATACATGATTATGTTGGGAAGAAAAGTTGCAGTTATTTTTAATGTAGCAGAATTTATCCAAACGAGACTTTTTCCCCTTCAAATCATGTCATTACGAGAAAATATATTAATACTAATGATACTGTCATTGAGCAAAAATTGTTTCAAAATTCTCTTTTGGAACTGCCTTCAGAGCTTGCATCACATTTTTCTGAATACCTTCATGGCAGCAAATCTTCTGAAAGTGGATTTGATTTTTGAAAATAGCCAAGAATCATTTGGAGCCAAGTCTAATGAATAAGATAAGTGATCAAGCTGAAAAATATGATTTTTGTTCAATTCCACTTCACAGAATGCATACTATGAGCTAGAGCATTATCATTGTGCAAGGCTATTCTTTTATCATCATACAGATTCTCTCAAGTACCTCACCATAGGTCCAAATGATGGCTTGACCTTGTGAATTCTATGTGAACTATGCCAGGCTGGTATGAAAAAGAAATCAACACTGACTTCACTTGTAATTTTGGCATGTAGATTTTCTATCTCACAGATGCTGCAATTTTCCACTGCAGACTTAGCAACTAGTTTTAAGGCCATATGGGAAATACCATGTTGCCTCACTAGTGACCATTTGTCAATTTCAATTTAACTCAAGCCATCATTCTTGAAATTTTCTTTTTGAATAAACCAAATCTTTAAAATCGTAGGCCTTAGAACTAAAAGAAACCTTAAAAATTGAGTTCAACATCCTCATTTTACAAATGAAGAAATAAAGGTCCAAAGAGGGATCCTTCTCAGTCTTAAATCATATGAAACAGGTAAAAAGGGCAAAGCCAGAATGTAAATTCAAATCCTCTAATTCTAAATCTAGTGCTCTTTCCTCTAAACCACAATGCTTCACTTCCAACATTTTCATCAGTCCTATGAATGCTTCATAAATTATGATGTACATCTTTTTTAATTCTTTAAAATTTTTGTTTTCTAATTTGTTAAAAATTCTTACTCAGGTCTTTACTTCATCTGTATGCAGTATCATTTGCAAATTGGTATGACTTCACATAAAACTGCACGTTGGTTTTTTTTTATTCTAAATAAGTTACTCATTTCTGTGTTTACACAACAAATATATTTCTGCAATTCCCCACAGCTGCTAGCACAAGACTCACCAACCTTAAAAATACAGCTGCAGCAAGTTGACATGTAGCATACCTGTACCATGACCACCTTCACAAGCCACAAAAAAGGGTCTCATCACTTTATCAGAGTCACACATCACATAATCAAATTCATGTTCACAATAAAGAAATTTTTAAAATAAAACCATATTTTCCTAACTTTCCAGTGAGGTCATGCAGACTCAAATAAATGTCCTCTTATTTGTGGCTAGTCATTTATCACTGAAGGAATTTGTTAACTCATTTCTTTTGCTTCTATAGAATACTGTTAATTGACTGCCTGATCATTCAGGCTAACTAGAAATTAAGGTGATTGGACTATAACCCTAATTATCCTTTTTATTTGTTTTTACAGAGACATCATTTCATTTTACTTTTTTTAAGTAGTAAAATTTCAATCATTTGTGGAGAAGGCAGAAATTCTGATTCTCAATTTAATCCATAATTTTCAAGTACTTTTTTAGTGAAAATTTAATAAAAGCAGCTAATGAATCTCAAAAGTTACTGTAAGTTCATCTCCACAATACAGTAAAAGGCTCATGATCATTGAAAAAGCCAAAAGGTAGGCAGCAGAATGGTTAAAGTGTCAGATCCACCGACTTGATAAAAAGATATTTTTGTACTATAATAGCTTAATATCCTTCATTCAGCTTTTTTCTATGATCTAATCTCACATTTGGCTGATAAATATGGAATCAGATGGTCTTCAATTAAGATCTAGCACAGAAAAAACAAAACAGAAATGTCAACTATATTTAAGCAACTTCCAGGTTATCCTTTATTCCAAAGCACTTTTGCATGGAGGGTGAAGAAATAATGATTTATGATACATTTTCTAAATTAGTAGTAGTACCAACTGTTATTGTTTTTTATAACGAAAAAAAATGCCATCTGAAAAGGAGATAGCTATGTCTAAAAGACACAAGTGGTTATTTTGTATACTTACTTCCAGTTCTAGGGAAAGATCCCAGAGGCATATTTGTCCATCATGACATCCTGTTACAATTGTAGCCCCATCATCCATTAAAAGCACAGCTGAGATGCAGTGTGTCGGTGCTTTACGACCCCAAAGAACAATTGGTAGAACAAGGCTGTTTCCTGCCATTTTGCTTTCACACCTGGAAATTTCATACAGATAATTTTAAGTATTTATTGCAAAAAAAGATTCCACTAGAAGATCCCCACATATTTACGTTTTAATGACAAAGCCCAGCACACAATCACACAGTTTGAAAATCACCACTTCACCCTACTAGCAAAATTTGGCCAAATGTTTACTCCTGTATAGACACAATTCTTCATATACAACTTTAGTCTCATTTGCTTTACTCAATGACTAAACAAGTAAATCAACTCTCTCTAGATAATGATTACTCTCAAGACAACTGATTATTATTTTATATACAGAGACTAGATAAAGAAACATATGAGTTCTCTTAATAGAAGGACACAATACTATATGTATATTGTCAAATGCATTTCTACATCTAAGTTTTGGCTTAAATGTTTTTCTTTGTTACAAGGGACAGTACAATGTGGGGGAGAGAAGGGAATGCTGGTATTTTTTTTCTGCCCCATCTTCATGCAAGAACAAAAGGAATCAAGAAACTATATTTTTAAAAATAAATTTTAAAAAGTATTTTGCTTAGTTTGTTTCATTGGTTTGTTGATGACATTGTGTTCCCTAATGGAAATGCAAAAGCATTCAGAAGAGTTTGGCCTAACTGCCTAAACATGAAAAACCAAGTAGCTAAAGAATATCTGTTGTGTGATTTGATATGTAGTTGGACAAGGTGGTTCATCATTGTATATACAGCCCCTGCAAATTGTCACCAAAATCAGCACTAAGGGTAGGATGGGTTGTTCTTGAAATTTGTTCATTGCTTTTAAGAACCTCAAGTTCCTAACTGAAACAAAGGTCAATAAGTATTCTTGTAAAGAATGGGGCTTTGCCACAAAAAGAGAACAGTACACTCAGTACCTAGTTCTTTCCTATTTAGTGAATGCCACTGGGATCAGAGCCTAAATGCAGCTGCTGCATCCAGAGAGCAGTTACACTTAGAGAGTTCCAGCCAGGAATCTCAGGAGGAGTCAGAGCCTGGGACCAAACATCTCATCCAGGGCTGTTACTGGGCAGAACCTTCAACTAGCAGAGTGTCAGTTCAAGAGAGAAGTGAGGGGATATAAATTGAAGACCACCAGCATCCCTGCTCAGCTATGGTACATAGCACTATAGAAGTGACAAGAAAACTTAGATCCTAGGCTCAGTAGCATTCTGCAAGATACCATTCCTTCCTCAATGTCCCAGACCAATAATGTGAAAGGGAACAGGGCCAAGAAACTATTCTCAATCAGGATTGCTGGCTACCTACTCCAGGCTGTGCACTGAGAGCACAGCATGGCTTCTTACAGGCCCTCCAGTCTTACCCTGGGTTCAGCATTGCATAGCCAAGATAAGTTTAAAACAAAGAATAAATGAAGACCTTTGCCCATCATCTGTAGCAGAAAGGCTTAAAACATAATTAAGAAAAAATTCCTAATACGATGAAAAAATACATTGCTTATTAACAGAATTTTAAGGTAAAATTCTATAAGGTATATCTGTTGGCAGCAAGAAAGGAATCAGTAGATAAGGAGAAACTGACAAAGAGGGAAAAGGATAACTATTAGGATAATCTCTTAAAAGAAGAAAAGGGTTTTTTATTAAATAAGTAAAATGAAAACATAGGCAAAACAAGTAGTAACTTCAATAAAATAGCAAGATGTAAAAGAAACACAAAAATTATTAAGTTTTCTGCATAATACTAACAAAACGTAGCAAGAGGAGATAAAAAAGGAAATTTCATTCAAAATACCTACAGACTGCATAAAGTTTAAGGATAAAAATAGAACAAGGCCACTAAATAGAAGAAAATGGAAAATACTGATTTAAAAAAATACACAACAATTTTCTCCAACAAGGACAGTGGTACTACCATATTTGGATCCTAACATCACAGTCCCAAATGTGTTTATATAAAGGAAGAAGAAATGGAACTTAAAAGAAGATAGGGAAAGCAACAAGACTAGACCGATGACATATAGAAGTGATTTGTGCCAGAAGAAATTATAATGGTACTGAGTGACCAATGTACAAGGTATGTGAAAAAGAAGGTACCAAAGATAGGAAAAAATGCTAGCACCTAATTAATACCCCGCTCTACACAAAGGCAACCCAAAGAATGTTAATAACTACTTAACCTATATGCATTTATTCACTCATCAATATATAGACAACTTTCTGAAAATTATCTAAAAGGTACTCATAGGGAATAAGCAGGCTTTCATAAATGATACTCAATAATGAACCACATTTTTACCACTGCATAATCAACTAATTCATAGATAACAGAGATTCCTTTGTTTATTACTTGTTAATTACGAAAATAAGCATTTGATTTGAAAGAACAATTGACCAATAGGCTATTTCACTACTTCAAAATGATTCAAGATTCCTTTAAGGATAGAAAAATAGAAATATATGTGCTCAATGACCCTCCAATCAAAAGTCAACAAAGCAAAAAACACAAAAATAGATGCCTGCCAGAGATGTTTCCCACTGTGAAGAAGGAGATCCAAATTGAAAAGGAATTCATTTTTCACAGAGAGGTCCTCTAGTTACTTGTCTGTCAATGACAATTTACTGATTACATCAAGCTCCAGAACACAGAGGAGCCTCCTGAAAGATAGGTGTAATCATTCAAAAGAGTTTGGCTTAACCATCCATACAGAAAGGACAAAATGGATGGAATGTCAATTGCCAAGAACATGCATTTTGCATGGACAACTTCTATAGCTGTTTTGTGAAATACATACACACACACACACACACACACACACACACACATATATATATATAGATGGGGTTGGGGAGGGAGAAGGAGTGGGAGAAGAAGGAGATGGAGTGGGGAGAGAGAGAGAGAGAACTGGGACATGTAGTACAGACAACAAGCTGGGCCAAGACTTGAAAAAGAGAAGGAATAGAGACTAGATGGCCTTTGGAAACTGCTAAGCTCCATAACTGTCCCCAAGCTTCTAAGGACCAACTTTTTAACAGAAACATTCTATCAATATTGCTAGGTGGCACAAGACATGTAAAACAACAGTCTCAAAAGAATTAAAAATGAATATCATATAGGCAGCAACAGAAGGTTGCACAGTTGTTATGAGTTGCCCATAACCTATAACCAATGAGGAACTCTGATGTGGAACAGACATAAAAAATGTCATCAATGAAACACATGAGAAGAAGAAAAGGGTTGGTCACATGACAAGTGATGACGAGTAGACAACCAGAGTGCTCCACTGGCATCTTCACATCTGGAGAAAAAGAGGAAAGCCTCCAGCATGCTATGGTGAAATTATGAGAGGCCATGGAAAAGAATGAGCAGGCAGAAAAGAACTGTGATCTGCAACAATGCAGGGAACTTCTGAATCAATGAGATAACAAATCCATTACAGTATCCACAAAAACATACTCAGGATTTATGTGAGCACAACTAAAACCACTCTTTACAGAAGAGTAAGATTTAAACAACTGAGGAGATATGAATTTTTCATGGCTGGACATGCCAATATAATAAAACTATATTACTACCTCAAATTATTTTACAGATTTAATGTCATACCAAACTACCAAGGGATTTCTTTATAGACCTAGTTCAAACAATACAATTTATCTGGAGGCACAAAAGGTCAAGAATCTCAAAGGATTGTTTTAAAACAGGAATAAAGGGGACCTTACATTGCTAGACCTTAAACAATACCATAAAGCAATAATTATCTAAACTATTTGGTACTTGTTTAAAAGGTTTTTTTTTTTTTTAATGAATCATGTTATATAAGTAAGATCTAGAATCAATCAAACATTGTGGTATAGTCTTTGACAAATCTTAGGATGTCAGTTCTTGAGGTAAGGGCTTCCAATTCAACAAAATCTTCTGGGCTAACTGAAAAGCAGAGACAGAGAGCCCTCATAGTTAAGAAAGGGTGGACTGAAGTCCCTCCTCCAATTTATACTGCCTGGTTAGAACCTTTGGTAGGAAATTTAACCTCCGAGTACCAGAATCAACTCTCTAAAATTATACATTTCAAAGCAGATATCTAGTCCAAAACAAAAAATGAAAACACCTCAAACCAGAAAGTAATATGACAGACATTAGGTTCAGAACAATTTCTTATACCGTACACCACAGTGCCATGAGGACACATTGTTTAAATATATAGGATTACATCATTTAAAAAATTACAGTATAAAGGAAGGTAGTACTTAATAAATTATTTTATTATTTATTTATTAAATGATTATTTAACTAAATTATATGTAAGAATGATGATTAAAAATAAAAGATAATTTCAATTACATAAAATTTAAAAGTTTTTGCATAGACAAAACAAATACAGATAGAATAAGACGCATTTAATTAGGAAAAATTCTGGCAAGAAATGTCTCTGATAAAATCATAATATCCAAAATATATCAGCTATAAGAATAAAAGCTGTTCCCAAATAAGTATTCAAATGATACAGAAAAGCAATCCACAAAAGAACAGAGTCAGTCAGTAAACATTTAAATGTTTACTACATTCCAGGTACTGTGTCCAGCAAAAACAGCCCCTGACCTAAAGGAGCTTACATTCTAGCCAAGAGACAACATATAAATAATTAGGATACATATGGGGTAGCATAAAAGTAAAACCAGAGGGGAAGGCTCTAGAAGCTGGGGAGAGAGGAGGAGAAAGGAGAAAGAAAAGCCTACTCTAGAAGGTAGGGTTTTAGCTATCTTGAAGGAAGCCAGGGACTCTTCAGATGCAAAGAATTCAAGGCAAAAAGGAATAGTCAGTACAAAGGCGCTCTACAGCCTGAGTAGGTGGAGTGGAATAAAGTATAAGAAGACTTTGAAAATAGAAAGAGGCCAAGCTGTGAAAGACCTTAAATGCAAAAAAAAAAAAAAAAAACAAACATTAGGGGGCCAGTACAGTTAAACGAATAGGGGCATTGATTTGGTGAGACCTATATGTGGGGAAAATCACTTTGACATCTGTGTGTTGGATGGATTAAAGTGGGTAAACACCAGAATTGAGAAGACAAATTAGATGGCTCTTTTAATAGTTCAAGTGAGAAGTGATGGACAATTGAACTAGGATAGTGGCTGTCCGAGTAAAAATCCAGCAGCATGTACAAGGGATGTTGTGAAGGCAGAGAAAACAAGATTTGGCAACTAATTAGATATGTGAAATAAGTTTGAATAAAGATATAAGTATAATACAGAAGTCGTGATAGAAGAATGGTGGAACCCTAAGCAATAGTAAAGAAGTTTTGAACAGGAGAAAATATTGAGGGGAGAAGTAATCAGTTGTCTTTTGGAAATGTTGAGCTTGAAATGGCTAGAGAACTTCCGATTCAAGATGTCCAAAAGGCATTTGGTGACTAGAGACTATATCTCAAGAGAGAAGTTAGGGCTAGACATACAGAGCTAGGAATCATCTGCAAAGATTAGATAACTGAACCCATAGGAGCTGATGAGATTACCAAGTGAGAAAGCATAATGGACTTGACAGGGATGAAAATCTGAGAAACGAAACTGAGAAGCGTGATCATAGTCAAAAAAAAACAAAGAAGAGAGAATCTCCAAAATGAGATGATCAACAGTGTCAAATATTGCAGGGGTCAAGAAGCATAAAGACTGGGAAAAAGTCACTAGTTTTGGCAATTAGGAAATCACTGGAAAGGAAATACAATGACCTAGACATAAAAAGTTTTATCATAAACAAAATAGAGCAGCAAGAGAAGAAATACCTTTCACAGCCATTAGAAGGGGTGAATCAAAAAGGAAAGAGACAGGTTTATAAAAGATAAAATGGACAATTTTGATTTTATAAAATTAAAAAGGTTATGTACAAACAAAGCTAATGGACTTAAAATTAGAAGGGAAACTATTAACTGGGGGAAGGAAGGGCCAAATCTCCAGAACAAGTTTCTGTGATAAAATTCTCATATTCAGGATATGTAAGAGATTGATTTAAGTTTATAAGAACAAGAACGATTCTCCATTAGATAAATGGTTGAAGTATACAATCAAGCAGGCAAAGGAAGAAATTCAAGCTATAAACAATCATAGAAAAAATACTCTAAATCATCAATAATTACAATGATATATCATACTGATCAGAGAGGCAAACATGACAAAAAAAGGAAAATAACAAACATCATTTTGCGTGGAAACAAGCACACTAATCATTGTTAGCAGAGACATTGGCTAGACTGATTCCAGACATTCAATAAAAGAAATCAGAACTATATTAAAAAATATCTAAACAGTGCACATATGTACTTTGACCAGAGATACCACTACTAGGCCTACACCCTCAGAGATTAAAAAAAAAATGAGAAAAGGATCTAATATGTACAAAAATATTTATAGCAATTTAAAATTTAGGGGCTTCCCATCAACTGGGGAATGGCTGCACAAATTATAGGATATAAAAGTAACAAAATATTGTTTTTCTTTAAGAAATGATTATCAATCAACAAGTATTTATTAAGCACTTACCATGTGTCAGACACTACACTAAGCAAGGGAGATACAAATACAATGAAAGAAACTCAAAGTCCTGACTCAAAATGCTTACATTCTAAGAGGGTAGACACTAAGGTCATATAAAAGTATATGCAGTAACTTCACATGTATAATTGATATCAAATTGTTTGCCTCCTCAAGGAGGGGAGAGGGGCATGAGGGAGGAAGAGAATTTGGAACTCAAAATTTTTTTTAATTATTGTTGAAAAAATTTTACAAGTAGTTGGGGAATATTCAACAAAATAAATAAAAATACGCTAAAAATAAAAAGTATATGTAGTAAAGAGAAAGTTAATATAAATATGTTTTATATATTATATATGTGCATTATACACACACACACACACACACACATGGAAATTAAATACATGTAGCTTGGGAGAAAAGTACTAGTAGCTGAGGGTGGGAGGAAAAGGGAAATTAGGAAAGGCTTGATGCAAAGATGGTGCGTAAGATGTATCTCAAATGAAGAGAGGAACTCTATGGAGGTAGAGGTAAGGAGGAAATGCATTCCATGGGGTGATCAGTGCAAAGACACTGAGATAAGAAATGGAGTATTATGAGTGAGGAATAGAAAGAAGGCCAATTTGTCTGCAAGGCAGAATGAAGAAAGAGGAATATAAAAGGGCCGGTTTTTGAGAAATCTTACTAGACTAGTATGAACTAATACAGAGTAGTATGAGAAGAACAAGGGGAACAATTTATAGAGTAACAACATTGTACAAATAAAAACAACTCTGAAAGACTCAAGATCAATACAATGACCAATGACAGTTCTAGAACACCAATGGTGAAACATGTTATTCAACTCCTGACTGGATACTTATGGGTTAAAAATGCAGAATAAGACATATATTTACAGAGGGGACCAATATAGGAATTTGTTTTACTTGACTATACATATTTGTTGCAAAAGATTTATTTTGCTAAGTTCCCTCCACCAACAGGAACAGGGAGAGAGGAAATGATGGAAAGAATGCCAGAGGCAAAAAAGGAAGAGGAAAAGAGGAAGGGAAGGAAGGAAAGGGAGGGAGGGAGGGCACAGGATCTTTTAAGCATTTTTTTAAATACACAGAGGAGAAGGACAGAAGGAAAAGACAAGAAAGACAACTTTGAAAGTTAAATGTTGAATTTATTATCTATTTGAAGGTAAGAGCAAGTTGTAAATACTAGATTCAGTTCCATGTAAAATGCTTTTTTTTTTGTTATACTTTGTATATGGAAATGTTAATTTTATATACCGTTATTTTCAAAATAAACTTTTTAATTAAAATGTCCTTTTAAAAAAAAGATTACTGTTAACTTTGAAAAAGGCAGTTTAAATGAATGATGAAGTTGAAGAGAGCGAAAGGAGAGGAAATGAAAACAAAATATAAACAGACTTTTCAAGGTTGGCAAAGAAGGGGATGAGAGATATAGGAAGATAGCAAGCAGGGAAGGTAGGACTAAGGGAGGGGTTTAAAGATAGAAGTCATAGTGGTATTTACAGATAGCAAGGAGAGACTAAAGATTCCAGAGACTGTATAGATGACAGTGAGGGCAATTTGTTGGGGGGTAAAAAAGGAAGTGATACAAACAAAGGTTCATGTAGAAGAGTAAGCCTTGGCAAGAAAAAAGGTCAACTCATTATCAAAGACTGGAACAGAAAAGGAGATAGTAAAAGATGATGTCAAATGGATATGAGAATCATATAGAGGGAAAGAGGGACCTCTCAATTTTTTTAATTAAATTATGAGGCAAGGTCCTGAGAGTGAGAGAGAGTGCTATGGGAGTCACAAGAAGAAATAAGACAGTTGGTAATAGTTACTTTAGCGATTAGAACAGAGAATCAATAAGGAAGGAGTACAAGCATTGACTTGTGGCAGTAGGAGACTAGTTGAGATTAGATAACACAAAACTGTAGTGAATCTAATCAAGGAAGATGTGTGAGTTCCTCCAGCTCTATTCAGTAGCACACTAATAGGAGTGAAGAAGGTGGACAGTGGAAATTACCTAAGGTTGGAGTTTGATAGAGTTTAACAGGTGACAGGATAAGGTGGGGGGGGGGAAGGAATTTCAGAGTAAATGGTGGTACAGAGTTGAACTGGTTCATTAAGGAGTTGAGATTGGAAAGGAAGGAGACTACAGCTAGTGTAGGGGCAATGGCCTGGGAAAATACTGAGGTATGAAGGGACTGGAGATCATGGTAAGGATGAAGAACAGTACTAGGAGTTGTAAGATATAGAGAAAGATGGAGTGATAAAGGATTATAATCACACAAAGGATTTTCGAGCTTGTTAACGTGAAAGTGGAACATCTGTGGGTCATGGCAAGCTAAGGATATGACCATTTCTCTATATAGCTGAATGTTCCAAATCTCTAATGAGAGAAATAAAAATTAAAATAACTGGTTTTAATTCACATTGGTCAGATTGCAAAAGACGACAGAAAATGTAAATGGTAAATGTTGAAAGCAGTATAGGAAGACAGACATACTAATAAATGTCAGTAGACCTTTTATTTGGTATCTCTCTATTCTGGAAAACAATTTGGAATAAAAACCCCAAAGTCATTCAACGATACATGCCTTCTGACTCAATGATAGCACTGCTAGGCATATACATCCAGTTCAAAGACAGAGGAGAGAGGTTTCACATTTACAAAAATATTTATAACAACATTTTTCAGAGAAGTAGAAACCAAGTGATGTCTGCGGAATGGCTGACAAGATTGTTCTATGTGGTACAATAGCATATTATTGTGCCAAAAAACGATGAAAAATTAAAAATTCCAAGAAATTTTGAGATGGCTTATATGAACTGAGAGAATGAAGTGGCAGCCACAATAGGACCATAATAATAAAAAGGAAAATGGCACTAAAAACCTTCAGAACTCTGATTAATGCATTATTCAATCAAAATTTCAAATGTAATGGTGAAGCATGCTTCCTACTTTCTGGCAGAAAGGTAGGTAAGTAGACATACAGAACTAAGCATATGTTTTTAGACAGAGCTAATGTGTTAAGTTATTTTGCTTGACTTACAAGGTAGTATTCTGTTGTGAGGCTAGGAAGAGTCACTGGAAAGTAATAGTGGTTTAAAAAAGCAAAACATTAAAACATATATCTCTCCAGTGATATTATAAGGCAGAAACTTCCAAAAATTTAAGTTGCAGGTCACTCAAAGGGCTAGGAAGAAGCACACAGAGGCATGAGTAGTAGCATATTATTAATGAAATGTTGTACAGGAAAAGTAGTTTAAAGGGTTTTATCAGAGAAGTATATGACCAGAAAAGGAAGCAAGAATACGATAGGGAGAACAGTTAGTGTTATTAAAGGCAATACAAAAATTCATTATAGAGGCAGCCTGGTGGCACAGTGGCTAGAGCACTGGGCCTGAAGTCAGGAAGATCTGAGTTCAAATATGGCCTCAGACACTTATTAGCTGTGTGACCCCATCATTTAACCTCTGTTTGCCTCAGTTTCCTCAACTACAAAATGCAGGCAATAACAACTTACCTCAAAAGGTTGTTACGAGAATTAAATAAGATAATAATTGTAAAGGTGCTTGGCACATAGTAGGTGTTAATATCAATGTTTATTCCCTTCTCTTTCAAGTGATCTAGAAGGTCCACAACAAAGATGGATTCTCTGTGAAAGACTTTTTTTTAGGCCATATTGCTGCCTATATGGCTACCAGTTACATGGAAGTACAGGAATACCTCATTCAACATCATTCACTGTCTCTGTGATTAATTATTAAAAAAAAAAGTAGCAATTAGTTCTAAAGAAACAATGTTAACAATTTGATTCCTGATATTACAATGGAGTTATTTGACATTGATCATAATGTATTGACAATATTATTAGAAAATGTCACTAGGTAGGACACTATTATGCAGGATTTCTCCATACAGCACCATTAATATTCACATAATATGTGAACTCTAGATAAACAAAGTTACTGGTGTCCATGCACTCCAGTTATATCTACACAATTTGAAGGGAATGAGAAATCCCTGAGTATACTAAGTTTATGTCCTATGATAAACATGGGAGAGTACGAATGGGCCAGGATATATACCACTAGAAGAAGAATTCATGACAAGAGCATCACAGAGGCATCAGAATATTGGAGTAAGGCAGGGCCCATTGCTCAAATGACTTGGAAAGTTTGGGCTGTTCTTTAGATATTCTAAAGTATATTAGTAAGGCAATTAAGACACTTTTTTCTATATCCAGGAAACTAGAAATCAAGCTGACACTGTGGATCTACTTTCAGTAACAACTAGTCTCAAAAAAAAAAAAAGATACTGGAATCCAAAACAAAGAAACTCAAATGTCTTTAATAAAACAATAATAAAAAAATTAAGCTTCTAAAAAATTATCAAATTTAAAAGTTTTTAAAAACATATATATTTTTCCATTTCAATTAATCATTAATGTCAATACTTACAATCTAAAAGAACTATTTCCTTGAGCTCCAGAACTAAGAAATACTATTTCGCAAAACTGGAGTTACTATCAGAAAAATGTATAATAGTAATACTTTTAAAGAGAAAAAGAAGACTGCACAATACTTGTAGTTAATGATGTAATATATTTCTGACTGTAGAATACCGTGAACATGCTTTTCCATCTCATTCAAGCATTAAGAGAGATCAAAAAGTTATCCCTGGCTACATTAATCAATCAAAAAATACTTCCTCTTGTCACAGACTCCAAAATATATTTCTCTGCCATGAATAAGTGAATTCTATTTTAACATGAGTAGTGATCATTGAAGAATTTTTTTAAGCTCTTTCATTTCCTATGATGATCTGGCATATGAAGCTAGATAAGGAAAAGGCTGCTATCAAGAGGAAACAAAGAAGTAATAAAGAAAAGTTGGTAGGATAGGTAGTGTGGAAGAAAGAATGAGAAATCAGATTTTAAAAAGCAGTCAGCTTCTACTTGAAGGAATGAAAGCATGATCACAAAGGATTCCTATGCCCCAGGAAATTGCAACTGGTCCTTAACCCAAGATGAAGGTAGTACCATTTTTATTCTGTACTAACAATCTCTAAATTCTACTAATTTGTTCACTCCTCACACGGCAAGAAACAATCAATATTTATGAACATGTGCATATTGTCACCATTAACAGGACTTAGAAAAGGATGTTTCAGGGAATGAAAGAGAGACGACCACACCCTAAAGTGGCACTTGACCTAATGGTTACTATTTCTTACAGGAGGCCAGGAAAGAGGTTAGGGCTGGATAAGTACATTTGAAAATTATCAGCATAGAGATGATAATTAAATCCATGAGAGCAAGTGCCATGGAATTAATTTTCCTTAAGCATAAATCTAACCATGTGACTCCCCTACTCAATCAACTTCAGTGGCTTCTTATAACCTCTAGGACAAAATATAAATTCCTCTGTTTAGCTTTTAAAATCCTACACAACAGATCTTTACAGCCTCATTGGACATTACTCTCCCTCCCACTCTCTGCAATCCAATCAAGATGGCCTTCTCTCTATTCTGCATTCATGAAACTCCATCTCTCTCTTTCTCAATGCCTTTTTACTGACTGTCTCACAAACCTGGCATACACTCCCTCCTTATTTCTGATTCAGAGTCCAACTCTCCATTAAGATGCAGCTTAGGACCCACCTTCTCACCTGATCCCCCTCAGATGCCAGTGCCCACCCTCCCAAACTACCTTGTTCTTAGCCTATATGCTGGCTTTATATTTACGGTGTATATATTTTATGTGTACTTGTTGTGTCCCCCAATATAAGTTTCATGCTAGCAGAGATCATTTCATTATTTGTACTTGTACCAAGAGAGTTTAGCACAGTGCCTGAAACATAGCAGGTGCTCAATAAATAATTGTTGACTGATCGACACATAAATTTGTTAAGAGCAATGCAAAGTGCAAGACAAAGGTGGTTAAGACTGTATTACCTAGGTCTTGAAATGTTATAATTTATGACAAACTAACCAGGAAATTTCATGATTAAACATCTTACTTTCAGAAATAAGAGACAGAATCAGCATATGAAAGGAATTTAGAGGTTACTGTAACCTTCCAAACTATACAATAATCTCCTTTATAATCTAGACAAAATGGTCATCCAGACTCAACCTGAATATTTCATCACTTCATAAGGCAATTCATTACACTGTTAGAAAGTCCTAGTTAATAAAAACGCCTTCCTTTAATTGAGCCATAATTCCAAGCAATGATTCCAGTAGTAATCTCTCAAAGTATATATAACAAATCTACTTCTTCCATATAACTTCAAATATCTGAAGATCAATATGTCATAGGGGCTAGAGGTGGAAGAGATGCTAGATGCTCAACTAGTTCAGCTCCCTTCCACACTTTAATAAGCAAACTGGGAATTACCCAGATTAATTGACTGGCTCAAGGTCACAGAGAGAATATCCAAGCTCTCTAACTCCAAACTGAGCACCCTGCCCACAACAGCAATGTTCTCTCTCAAGTCTTCTCTTCTCCAGGCTAAATAATACCCAGTCCTTTGAGTGTTCCTCAATGAAATGGTTCTCAATCCCCTTCAACATCCTGGTTGCCTTCCTCTTAATCTGAAATGAACCCAAAACTGAACCCACTATATTTTGTACTTCTCTTACCAGTGCAGCAGAAAGGGGAAACTATTTCTGTTAATGAAGCCTACAATTACAGTACCATTAACTTTTTAGCAGCCACATAAAACTGTTGACTACTGAGCTTCTTAAAAACAAACAATGAAAATATATCCTAGTAACCAGAATGGCCTTTGTTTTCTTTGAATGACTCAGCTTACCTCATTGAGCTTTCTTGGACACTGGGGCTTGCTCTTCTGGGGCAGGAAGCCCAGCGACCATGCCAGGAATCAGAGAACTTCCTGTGTGATGAGTCATGGGGCTGGCTGAGGGGAGGTGTGTTAACCTGGTCTACGCTAGGGGGAGGGGCCAAGTCAAGAACCAATCGGCCCTGGTCATTCAGGCGGCACTTGATGATGTCAAAAACTCTATAAGAGGGGAGAGGATAGCTTGAAGACCCCTTTTCCTTTTCCAGTTGGAGCCAGAGACGCCTACAGCCAAAGCTGAGCTGCAGGTAGCACAGCTGACCCACGTGGAGCGAGGAGTGCTGAGCCAGGACTGGAGGCCAGTGGGTAATCTTCTTACCGTAGAGGGGAAGCATGTATATGATTTTGCCTTATACTATCTCGCTTCTCTGTGGCCTCCTGGTTACCCTTGTGAGGCAGACTTATTGGGCCTGGAAGCTTTTGATGAAAATATCAAAATGGGAACACTGGTTTGTGGGCTTGTTACTGTAGAGTGTAAATACATGCTTTAGTTCTCCTGCCTTCTGCCTAGAGAATTCCTTATATCCTGCGGTTCCGAACCTTTCAGGCACATATGAGATTCCCTTTGAAATCATAAATTCTGCCTTCCTAATATAATCCTGAAAGGCTACAGAAAGAATAAAGACAAGCACACCAATGAACTGTTGGGAGTTATGAACTGAGTTAACCATCCAGAAAATGTGCAGAATTTTATTTGAAGTCACCAAATTAAGTTTTGGCCCAGTGATACCACTGACTATACACAAATTGAAGGTAGAGAAAAGGTCCCATATGTTAAAAACAACAAAAAAACCTCAAGGCAGGATTTTTCATGGTAGCAAGAAACAGAAATGAAATGAGTGTCCATAAAATGGGGAGTGGTTGAACAAATTGTGATATATGAACGTAATGAAATATTGAGCTATAAAAAACAACAAATAATTCAGAGAAACCTGACAAGTATTATATGAAGCAATGCAAAGTGAAATAAGCAGAAACAAGAAGAATTTACACAAATATCCCCAATTATGTAAAAGAAAACAATTCTGAAAACCCCCAGAACTCTAATTAAAGCAAAAACCAACTCTGACTCCAGAAGACTACAGTAAAATATTCTCCCCTTTACCTGTCAGAGAAGTGGCACACCAAAAGCAGGAAATAAGGTTGTTAAATATGGCCAATGTATGTGTTTCTTTTGCTTACTACTCTGCCACTAGGAGAAGAGTTTTATTGGGAAGAAACAACGAGGTTTTCCAGGTTTTTTTTAAATGCATCGATAAAACTATATCTATCTATCTATCTATCTATATATGTATATATATTAATATATGTGTGTATATATATATGTATATATAATACACACACACACACACACACACACACACACACATATACACACACAGTTGGGTTTCTACACCTGAGTTTGGAGCTTTACAATGATCTTTATTTGATTAATTTTATTTTTAATTATCCTCGTTACCCAGGTCTCCCCAATCCTTAAAATTACTTTACTGATCCTACCATAACCTCAACCTACTGTCTGCTCTCTACCCTTTTTCTGGCAAACCTCTGGAAAAAGTTAGTCTCTCTTCACTACCTCTACTTCCTTATCAATTGTACTTAATCCTCTGCAATTTGCTTTCCATTTCTACCCCTCTACTGAAACTATGCTTTCCAAGGTCTAAAATGAGTTCTCAACTGCAAAATCCAATGGTCATTTTTCACTGCGGCTACCTGCCCCTCTACAGATTTATCAAAAATCCCTCCCCCTCTTCAATCACCTTCCCTCACTTGGCTTCCCTAATAGCTCTCTCTTCTGGTTCTTCTCCTACCATTCTGACTGCTTCTTTTCAGAAGCCATGTCATAGACAGTGCCTGGAACATGCATATCCACAAAGCTCTTCTTGTCTTCTATTTCTATACCTTCTCACTTTGATGAGCTTAGCTCCCACTGTTTCATTTAACCCCTTTACACAGATGTATCCCAAATCTATGTATTCAGCCTCAATTTCTCTCCTGAACTACTGCTGACACAATTATCTGATATAGTTCTGAAAATGAGAATTATAGCAACAAGGCAAAAAAAATAACGGAATAAGGATAAGCAAAGAAGAAAGAAAATTGGTGTTGCTTGTAGACAAGAAGATGTTGTTTATTCTTTGTTCTCTAAGAGGACTATAACATCAAGGAAGTGATGTTATGACGTGCAAGTGAACTGGATTTAAGTGAGGGAGGGCTGTGCAAAGTCACCAGCCTCACCTTCTCCTCCGGAAGAACCCCAAAGATCCAACTAAAAGTAAATTAAAATAATGACTTCAGTAAATAACAAGATACAAAAGAAACCCACAAAAATCTTTCTACATATTACCAACAAAACCCAGCAGGAAGAGATAGAAAAAGAAATACTACTCAAAATAACTATTAAAAAAATCTGGGTGTCCAGCTCCAACACAAGAGTTATAATAACTACAAAACATTCTTTACAAAATTCAAAACAGATTAAAATAAGTGGAGTGATATTGATAGCTCATGGTTGGAAAATGTCAACATGATAGAAATGACAATACTACCTAAATTAATCTATGGATTCCATGTCATACCAAACTGCTAAAAGGTTACTTCATAGAACTAAATAGCAAAATTCATCTGGAAGAACAAAAGATCAAAAAGAAATATGTTTTTTAAAGAATAAAATGCAAATCCTTAGATTGGCCTTTAGGATCTTCCTACAAACTGGTTCCAGTCTACATATTCTGTCTTATTCCAGCCTTACTCCCCCTTCACCTTCACAAAGTTCCACCTACCAGCCGGTCTCCAAGCTTTTCTCAGTGCCCAGAATGTGCTCCCTCATCATCTCCACCAGCTGAAAAGACTGGAAAGGCAGGAAAGGGCCAGGCTGAAAAGGGTTTTTAAAATCAAGAGAGGTTTTGTATTGATTCCTGGAGGTAAAAAGGATACACTGGAATTTAGTGAATGGGGACAATGGGGGGGGGGAGCTCGAACTTGACTAGACCCGTGCTTTAAAAAGATCAATTTGACAGCAGAGTGGGCTAGAATGGTGATATACTAATGCAAGGAGACCAACCAGTAGGCAACTGCAACAGTCCAGGCAAGAGGTAATGAGGGCCTATATCAGGATGGTGGTAGTGTCAGAAGAAAAAAGGTGACATATATAAGAAGTACTGCAAACATAGAATCAATAGGACTTGGCAATTGATTAGATGGGGGAGGGGGAAGGTAATGGGGAGGATCAGAGAGAATGAGATGAAGATGATACCCTATGATGCAACCTAGACAACTAGGGGAAAGCAAAGGTAACATTTATTAAGCACCTACTATGTGGCAGGCCCTGTGTGCTAAATTCTTTAGAAATATAACCTCATTTAATATGAGAAGATGGTAGTGCCTGAAATAGAGAAGTTAGGAAAAAGGGAAGATTATGGGGTGGGGATGGGGGAATAATTAATTCAGTTTTGAACAGACTTTCCAATTGTCTACTTGACTGTAATTTATTCTCTACAAGAATGACAAATTAATGTTCCTGAAACATTGTTTTTCAGCATATCATAAACAAAGCATATCCAAAATCCCCAATTTTATCTATCTCAAAAAGTATGAGAGGTAGGATTGATATGTGTATGTATACAGAGACTTTGTAAAGATAAATTTGTGTTGAATAGCAAATCCTCCCCAGACAATACTGCAACAACAGAATCTACATAGGGTATCAGGGGAAGCAAGACAGGGAAAGTAATGGATAAAAAAGTGAGCAAGGCAGCGGTAACCACAGGATTGAGAATCTTTATCTACTAAAGGGTGTACACATGTAATTATCTGTTAATTACATTATGCTTCAATTACAATAACTAATTGATATGGTCCAGTGAGCATTCGGGAAAACAAACACTTTTAAGCACCTATGTCCGCGGCATTGTGGATACAATTGTGGAGTATACCTTGGAGAAAGGCGAGACAGGATACTAGGAAACCATTTAGACAGTTACTGAAACAGTCCAGGCAAGAGGTGATACAGGGTTGAATTAAGGTGTTGACTACAAAGGGCACACATACCCGGTGACATTGTAGGTAGCTGACATAACGTCAACTGAGAGTCTATGAGAGGAATGGAGGGGAAAATGAAGAGTTAAAAATGACCCTGAGATTAATCTGAGTTAACTGGAAAGAAAATTAGTATGAAACAGTATGAGAACTAAAAGACGCTGTTTGATTTGGGAATTTAGAGATTATTGATAACCTTGGAAAACACAGTTTCATTTAAACAGTGGAAGCAGAACCTAGACTACAAGGAGCTAAGAGTCAGTTGGGTGTAAGAAAATAAAGGCAAGGAGCATATTAGACAGCTTTTGTAGTTTAGCATAACACCAAGCAGCAGTCAGTTACAGAAAGGTAGTAATGAATAGGTGAGTGGGCCCTACTGGATTTTTGTTCATGTATGCTAGCTAATTTGGTACATTTTTTATTCAAAAACTTCAGGATGAACTTTATTAAAGTTAGGCATATTCGGCTTATGGTAGATGCCCAAGGTCTAAGGGAAAGAACCAAGAAAAGGTGAAAGAGAAAAGGAGGAAGGACTGAAATCAATTGTGGACAGGCAGAGGAAGGAAATTTAGGGAAGCTACCCTAGACAGGGTGCCAAAAAGGAGATGAATTCAAGAGACCACAGAGCCCAGGAATAAACTGCAAAGATGAAGAGACTGAGATTCAAAGGAATTAAATTTTTTTTGTCCAATATATTTAGATGAATGGCCCAGGGTTACACATCCAGAGCTAGAAGGTAACAGAGCCAAAATGAAATCCAGATTTCAAGTCCAGTGCTCATCCATTATACCAGGATGGATATCTGAGCCTCAGAACAGAAGACAGAATGTTTTAGAAAGAAACTCAGCATGAGTTGTTATGTGGCACTGCCTACTTAGAATTAATCAACCTGTATAGAGTGTGGAACCCTGGATTTCCGATAATATAGCATACCTTTTTTGTACTATAAAAATCTAAGCATATAATCACATAATGGCAAGAACTATGGAGAAGAGCCACAGGACAGTTTAATGAGAACACACTTTACCTTTCTGGATACTGGACGTAGCAACTGCCAATTTAGCAGTAGTTGACCAGACAACTCTTTATTGCTCACCAGCTGTGTCCCTTGGATGTATCCGTACCATCATCATCCTTTCCCCTTTTCTTTCCCCCCTTCCCACCAGGAAAAATTCATCAATCAGGAAACTCATCATCTCATCATGAAAACTGCACTAGCTTTGATACCCACACCTCATCAGCACCCTCTGACTGAAGGGCTGGAAGGCAGAGCAAAAAACTCTTCCCAAAGCCTTCATTTAAAGAGGGCTCAGAAGCCCAGCCAGCTCTTCATTTCCCAATAGCCGCCCTCCTTTGATTAGACTCCAGCATCATCACTCCCTCCCACCTGGGGTGGGGGGTACCCCACAATCTTTTCAGCTTCTTTGTATGCTGTCTTCCCCCCATTTGATTGTAAGCTCCTTGAGGGCAAGGACCATCTTCCTTTTTTCTCTTATTGGTACCCCTAGTACTTAGCACAGCACCTGGCACATACTAGATGCTTGATAAATATATATTGTATCATGTTATATTATATATAGATGGCTCCAGAAAGCCTCTTGTGCCTGGAGGGATCCTTGGCACTTTCATTACTTATCACACTGCTGCTAAAGAAAGCAACTGAATAAATTAATCTACAAGCAACTGAGCAACCCAGCCTCTCCCCACTACAAAAGCTCGCACAATCAGCTTACCTCTTCCCTGGCCTAGGCTGACCAACCCAATTCCCTCAGGAACCACAAATTCTACATTTTTTTCAAGTCCCTGTTCAAGTCATATTTCCTATATGTACTCGTCCCTAATTACTGCTGTCCATCCACAGTAAGCTTTTTTTCTGAATTCCTACAGAATTTCTCCTCTCTATAAATCTAGCACATCATTATAACAAAGACTAAAAGTAGGCAGTAGGAAAGAAGAAAATTCAGGCAGCTTGCGAACAGGTAAAATGTGTTCCAAAAGTTCATTTTTAAGTCAATTGTTTGGAACTTAAGAATGCCTTTTCCTATCTCAAGAAATGCACATCTAATCTAATATTTTGCTGACAACATCCTCCAGATACAAATGCTTTTCTCCTTAGTTAACAAAAAAATACAGAATTCATTAAAAGTACATATTCATTATCATCATTTTGGATTCTAAATCACTCCCTACAATGCAGGGGTGAGGAGTGGGGGGGAACGGCTGTATATTCTTTCAATACAATATTAATACATACATATGGTCACTTAAAGGGCCAAGATTTTCTTTGACCTTGGCCAATACTCTTCTCCCTACATATAGATATATGTGTGTACATAGACATATATATAATCCTTTTTTTAAAAAGTTAAAACATTAAAAAAAAGTTAGCCAATGGTCAATGTACATATGAAGGGAAAGCTCTGAATAAATGAGTTCCAATTACATTTCTAGTCCTAGGAAAAATAAAATAAAATGTCCTGCTTTGATTAAAACCACCAATAAATGAAAATTCACCTTGAATTCACAGGTCTTGAATTTCAACAGGGGTCAAAGTTTATTCAAAAATTTTCTATGCCTATAATTAGTACATAATGCTTATCAAAGGCACAAAAAAAACAAATTTTCTAGTTAGCATCCACTATAACTTCCTTTATCCAAACTGTGAGATTAATCTTTTAAAAAAAATGGCATTTTATATAGTGCATGAGAGTTTGCAGTGCAACTTGAATACCTTGTTATGTGAACCTTCCAACACCCCTGTAAAGGAGGTACCACAGATATTAGTATTCCATTTTACAGATGAGGAAACAAGCTGGGAGAAGTTTAAATGCCTTGCCCATGATCACCCAGTTCCTCAATCTTGGATCCAGGATTTAGAAGCAGGGCTTCCACACTCCAAAGTCAGGCTCTCCACTGAGCCACAGCTTGCTCAGGGCTAACATACTAATCAGCTGATGTCAATCACTGATCAGATAACCAGTAATGTTATAAGTAATGGCAGATGACCTGATTGAGGCCTCTTAACCTATCCAAATCATGTTGGTTCTACTTGGTTAAGTGATTTTGTGGTCAGAACTACTCTTTCATTTTCCCAACTCACAGGAGACTTTTCATGTCTCTATGTCTATGTGGTATGAATTCTAAACAAAACAGCGAAGGAAACAATTAAATGAAGAGCAAGAGTGCTTCCTACTAGCACAATCTACCAAGTTGCTGACCAGTCATAAGCACTAGTCATCCACAAACACATACAGATAACACAAACTATTAGCAAAGATAGAATTATTATAACAAGTTTGAAGACCACAAGAATTAGGATGCTTAAATTAAGATAAATTGGTAATCAGCAAGGAATTTAAGGTACTTTAGACAGTTTGTTACCTATAAGACCTCCACAAAGCAACCCTCAGCTTTTCACAATTCTTTTCTACATAGCCTTAATCAGTGTCCCATTACTTACTTACAGGCACCACTAACCCAAGCAAATACTCTTTACTGTATAATGTACGTGAAAATGTCACACTAGAAATAATTCATATTTACACAGTACTTTAAAGTTTCCAAGGCACTTTCTTAACAGCTATGTGGTAAATACTGCAAGTACGAGTTTCATTTCAAAAGTAAAAAAATGGATATCTCGGGGAGATTAGTGCCTTATCCAAGTTCATGAGGCTGGCTGAGATGTCCAAGTCCTCCGAGTCTAAAGTCAGTGTTCCTGAAATAACATGATAATGTCTCATAATAATATCTGTCCTACAAAGACCAAATAAGAGGCTGGATTCAAAAGAGCTTTAAAAAAGGAACTAACGAAAATCTTGGGCAACATTAACTCCATGCTCTAAACTGGCTAACCAACTTTAACAAAAATACAACATACAAGTCAAGTAATAAATATAATCATAAAGTAATTCTGAAGTTCTAGGTATAAACTGTACATGCAAAATAATTTTCCCACACTCTATATATATAGGCCTATCTTGCCTGTACTGAAAATTTAAAATGGTTTAAGATGACATAAAGTACTAACCTCCTTTTTTAAGAAGGGCCAATATCACCCCACAACCTTTTACAGCCACCTCTGTTAAATCTGTGTCCATGGCATACATATGAAGAATGGTTCATACACATAGCATGTTGGCATGAAGTGGGAATTCAATTTGGAAGGAGATCTAGGTTCAAATTTCCATTAAGCTAACTAACTTGGTGATCAAATGGAAATTACTTAACCCTTGTGGTATCAGTCTCCTTATACTTAAAACAAGGTGGTTTGTATCAGATGATCCTAAAGATCCCTTCTGGTTCTAAATCCTACACTTCCTAACCAAAATAAAGTTTTAAGAGGCAGCTAGGTAGTGCAGTGAGTAGAACACTGGCCCTGGAGTCAGGAGGACCTGAGTTCAAATGTGACCTCAGACACTTGACACACTTACTAGCTGTGTGACCTTGGGCAAGTCACTTAACCCCAATTGCCCTGCCTTCCCCCCTCCAAAATACCAAAAAAAAAAAAGTTTTAAAAGGAAATTGAAAGAAATTAGTCCCTCTCTATCCCTGGATACTAGGCAATATCAAACAAGTATAGTGGTAGTAAGCAAAGGATGTTTTCTTTCAATGTTCTCAACCCCAAAGCAAGCATACATGAAACTTAAGTAAGGTGTCAAAAAGCATCACTAATTTTGCTCCTAGTTCGTTTCAATGCATCTATGCATTACAGCAGTCTATAAATACATGAACAGACTTTAAAAATTGATTTAGAGAAGAATTATGTTGCAATAAATATCTCTAAATATCTATTTAGGTCAGTATTTTTTTCAATTTGCTGCAATTTGCTAAAAATTCCTTCACTTTAACAAATATTCAGCTTCTAATAATGAATGGATTTTCAATATATACTTCGATGGACTACTTAAAAATGTACTTCTATATTCACACTGTGACTGAGTAGCTTATGAAAACACTAAAAAAAACTATGTAAAAATTTTTTCAGATGTCTCACAATGGATTTTAGTGAGTGTAATCCTAAGTCCACAAATATAATTTAAGTAAGTAAACTCTGGATCCTCCTCACATAGAAGAGCACAGGCTGTCACTACCACTGACTAAACCCAAATTCAACAGTCACAGGATCACAGATTTACAGCTAGAAAGAAACTAAAAGACCATCTCAAATAACCCTTTCATTTTAAAAATGAGGAAATTGAGGCACAGAGAGGTAAAGTGACTCCAGATCCACTCTTTTCCCGCACTCTACCAAGTCGCGAAACTCTAGGTGTACAATTATCCTACCATACCCTCTATGATGGACCAGCAAGCTGCACCTTTGCCCTAGGAACTACTGCAAAGCAAGTGACAGAAATAAACTATAAGGTAAAAATCCAAAGTTAAAAAACCCAAGGTTATACAGCACTGGTCCTTGAATAAAAACTTCAGAAACCTAAGGTCTATCAGCAAGTGAAAGAGTGATGGCAGATGTAACCTCGGTTGGGCTATGAGGCCAAGACTGACAAACATCTCAAATATGAAACTCTGGAAAGCATCTTAATCTTGGCAGAGGAGATCTCAAAGATCCATCCTTAGGTGAGCCCAAACCAACAACAGGCAACTAAGACTTAATACCCCAGACAAGGCAGCACTGCCCCAAGGCACCATCCAGTTAGTTGCTATAGGAATGTCCTCCCCCTCCTCCCATCACAACCAGCAGCATCAACACCTGGAATCCGAAAACCACTGCAAGGTATCAAAGGACAACCGCGCACCGTCTAGTCCCCAGAGACAAACGTGGCACTCGCCAAGAAAGGAAGCCACGCGACCCCCTGACAAGACTCTTTCATGTTCTTTGAACTGAAGGGGCCCCGGGATGCCTGGCACAGTGCTTGGCTAGTGGCCTGAAACCACCTGGCAAAAGCTGCAATGGGGGGTTGGGGGAGGCGAGGAGGGGGGAAGGAGGGCACGCTGGGAGGTGGTGACAGCTGGCAGCTGCTCCCAGATGGAAAAGGACTTCTGACCTCTAACCTCTGACCCACCCAGGTCAGCAGAGCCATCCCATCCCGTGGCAGCTCCTGGAAATACCCCGAAGCTGCTTTACCTTCCTAAGCCTCAGCTCACGTCGCGTGGTCTGCCCGATCCCCGCCGCCGATCCCCTGGGAAATGAGAGAAGCGAGAGAACGCTGGAGCTAAAAGATGCGCGGGCGGGGCCGGAGGGCTCCGGCTCCTGCCCCGCCGAGGTCCTCGAGCGCCCGCCCGGCTGGAGGCGGCTGTGACCGTGGCTGCTGCTGCCGCTGCCACCGCCGCCGCCGCCGCAGTAAATCAGCTGACAGCGGCCCCAACTGCCTCACCGCGACTGTCGCAAAAAAAGGGGGTAAAAAAATACCCACAGCTTCCCCACGCCCAGAGACACAGTCCGGGTCTGATCGACGGCTGCGGGAGCCAGCAGGGTTGCCATAGAAATGGAGCGGAAGAGGACTTCCTTCCTCCCCTTAACCCCCGCCCCCTTCTCTTTCGGGTGTCTCTCTAGCTCCAGCGCCCCCTCCCTCCTTCGAGTCTCTCAAGCCGCGAGACTCTGGGCAGAAGAGACCGCTGCTGCCATCTTTGTTGTGGGAAGGTGAGCTCTAGGTCCTTAACTGGATTCCCGAGGATAGTGAAAGCGGAAGGGGCGGGCCTGGGGCTGAATGAGAGGCGGACCCTCAGGCGGGGCTTCCGCTGTCTTGGAGCGTGAGCATCGAGGCGTGGACCTCGGGGGTTCCCTAGGGCTTTTTCCCCCGTAGTTCGTTTTGCCTTGTTTGGTCTCTCGTTCGTCCGGGCCCAAGAAATTGTTCCCTCATAAATGCCCCCCAGCGGCATCAAGCTGCGGCCTGTCAGTCAAAGAGCATTTATAAGCTTAGAGCTTAATGCCGTGCTCAGCGCGGAGGATACTGAGAAAAATAAAAACTCGGTTCCTGCGCTCCAGGAGCTCACTGTCTAATTGGGGAGAAAATGTGCAAACAACTAGGTTTAAGTATTCGATGGAAGGTATTTTGAGAGGGAAGGCATTAGCAGCTGGGAGGGGCTGGAAAATGTGCCCGGAACAGTAGGAGACAGCGTTTCAGAGGTGGGAACAGCCAGGGCAAAGGCAAGATGTCAGAAGAGGGTAATGGAAGAGAATCAGTCATAGGTCTGGAGCTGGAAGGCACCTCGGAGGTCATCTAATGCAACTCTTTCATTTTTACAGATGAAACAACCTCAAGGTCAAGAATTCTGAACTTCTGACTATAGCCTCCTACCATTTTATCTCTACCTAAGGGTAGGCCTGTTCATCTTAATCTTATGAGACTTCCTTACCCTTCACCCCCCAGTGCTCTCTTAAGCTCTGGCTTCACCTTCCTCCCGTACCAAACTTACACCATTAAAACCATGCATTGCCCTCTTCTCACATTTCTCACCCTCTTGTGCATCTTATGGTTTGCCAACCCTCAAATCTGATATCCCCTTCTTATTCACTTGCTGCAGAACTTTGCTGGAAGTCCGACTTGTCTAATTGACAGAGACTGTTGGAAACCTCTTCTCAACCTGTCCCACTACCTCTCACCCCTACCTTACCCTCTCAGCAAATCACTTTTTATACTTTACTGAGAAAACAGATGGCATTCACTTTGAACTCCCTCTTCTCCTTTATTCTTTTTTCTTTATTCTCATTTATTCTTCTTTGTTCTTGACAACATCTTTCATTCTCTTCTGATAAAGAGATATCCAATGTCTCCAACAGCCACCCAGCTACTTGTACCCTAAATCCCATCCCCCGCCCCCAGCAGATTGCTTCCAAGGTCATCCTCTCTTCCCAGTTTTCAATCTCTCCCTCTCTTCTTACCTGCTATACCTACAAATAGCCAGTGTCTCCCTAATCCTTTAAAAAAATCCTCATTTGACCTTACTTTAAGCTCTCATCCTATATCTCTTTTTCACAGCCAAACTTTTTGAAAAGCTCATTGCTTCCGTTTTTTCCTTCTTCTTAACCTCATGTAATCTGAAGAGATTACTTAACTGAAACTGCTCTCTCCAGAATTAAGTGTGATTAACTGATCGCCACATCCAAAGACCTTTTCTCAGTCATCTTCCTTGCCTTCTCTATAGTATCTGACACATTCTTTGGGATTTTTCGACAGTTTTGTCTTCCTGTCAACCTGTTCCTTTTCAGTTTGTTTTGCCTCACCTTCTCTGATATCACTGTCTGCTCCCCATCCTCCTTTTCTCCCATTTAAGCTCTTTTCCCACCCCACCAATTTGCATATTAGATGTTTCCAAATTAACAGGTCCAAAATAAGACTCATCTTTTCCAGGAAACCTATTCCTAGTTGATTTTTGTCAATGAGGCCAATGATGCAGGTTCAAAGCCTTGGAGTCATCTTTAACTCTCTTCTCTTCCTTACCCCCGTATACCCAGTCAGCAGCCAAGTGAGTGCAAAAGCACTGCCTGTCTTCTGTACGTCCTTCTTCCTCATCTTCACCTCTTAGAATACCTAGCTTCATTCAAAGTTGAACAGAAGTATACACAAATTACCTTGAATTTACTATTTACTTATTACCCCACAGTAAGCTCCTTGAAGCAAGGACTTTTTCATTTTTATCTTTGTAACCACAGCTCCTGGTATAGTTCCTGGTTCTTAAAAAAAAAAAATCACACCCATGATTTCTTCAGTTCGGGGACTTCCAAGGGGAAGTTCCTCTGTTAATGAAGATCAGCACCCTCTCTGCAATTTATAGTCTTAAGAAAATTGCCTGGAGACACCAAAAGTCACCATACTTGCTCAAAGACATAGACAATAGGTGTTAGAGGACCCAGGTTCTGAGGCTACCTGCCTCATTATTCTACCCTGCCACTCCTATGGCACATAGTAGGCAATTATAAATTGATTGTTGATTGATTGAGTCACTGATTTGCCCAAGCTTACATAAGTAGTAGGCATTAGAAGGATTTAAAACTAGGTTCTCTTGACTTAGGAGCAGATGCTCTTTCAACTATACCTGACTATCTTTTGTTTGACATAAACAAAATATTTTAGCTACATCATGGATATGTTTTGAGTATACTTAATTGCCAAAGAATTTTGTATTACATTTATGCAATTTAATACTTGCTGCCCCAGACCATACTCTCACCCCATTGAGATTCAGCAAATTTTCTTCAGTATAGGTAGGGAGGCATCATAGAAAACAGTTGGCACCAAAGGACTGAGATGTGAATCTCAGCTCTGCTACTTAACTACCTGTGTGAGCTTGGACAAATCTCTTAATTGCTCTGGATCTCAGTTTCTTTATATATAAAATGAAAGAATTGGGGTGTCAGTGTTCCTGTGAGCACTACACCTGCTCTCCTGGGGAGTGTAATAAAATGCCTTGCTCTGCAAAAAAAAAAAAAAAAAAATGAAAGAATTGGACTAAATAATCTCTCAAGATCCTTCCAGCTCTAAATGCTCTGAATAGCTTTTATGGGACACTTGGTTTGTGTTGAATATGTGCTGGGGTCGAGGATACAAAGACAAAACAATACAGTACTTACCCTCAGGGAGCTAAAGTTCAAATAAAAATCCATGTGTGGTCTCTCTGTGTGGTCTTGGCCAAGTCACTTACCTCTATGGAACTCAATTTCTTCAAATGTAAAAAGAGAAGGTTGAACTAAATGATGTCTATGGGCCTTCTAGCTATATTACACACTTTTGGAGCTGTGATTGTGGAAATACATGTCATGTCCCTATTTGACTACAATCAATGAAATGGCCACAGTTAACACTGTTAAAATTTGTTGTTGCAGAAACACGTTCTCCTTCATTCTGTTCTGATCCACCCAAGTATAGGTTTGTATCTCACTCTAAGGTACAGGACTGTCCCAGACACCTATGGTTTACACTTAGAGTGAAGGAAACTTGTAGTCCTCATTACACAAATATCTATAATATATAAAACTATCTCTGCATTACAGAGGCTATGTGAGGTGACTATGTGATAGTAAATTTGTTCTATTTGGGGGTTTCATGGGGACTTTTGGATAAAAAGAGAAAGAAACTTTTCTGTCCATTTTCCCTGACATTTAGCAGCAAATGATCTCAAATGAGTTAATTTTGTGCTAAGCCAGTGGCCTCATCAAAAAAGAAAAAGTACAGCTCATCTATAAACCATATATCCTAATCTCTTTTACAACCAACAGAACTCGCAGGGACTGGAGACAGGGGATACTGTGGTTTTCCTACTCTGTTTCTTTGGTCAGATCTCCATCAGCTGTTAGGGACATGCATGATCTAGAGTAGCAAACAAACTAATGAGGGTGGAAGCAACAAAGGTGGTTTTTTTAACTTTCCCCCTATATAGAGAAAAGGTTTCATCTATGACATGTTAGTGATAGTTCATCAGTTTTATGCACTTCTTTGGTCTACTTCAATTTACTCAATAAATGTGGGGAAGTGACTGATGGATACTAAGTGTTATCTGTCACCTCAGCACCCAGATCTACATGCCTGGGGATCTTTAAGCATTATAACTGGCAAAAGAGGGAGGAAGGAAAGGAAGGAGAACAAATCTGACTTGTCCAATGACTAATTTTACAAATTTATTGCTCTGTCTATTGTCTGCTAGGGCCTACTTTCAAGGCCTTGTCTGGGGTTTGTGAAATATTTATGAAAATTTCCCAGTGCCCAGTGGCCAGGGGCTTCCTCCTCTCCACATATGGCCCACTAAAGCCCACTGGTAATTTGGATAAGGGGCTTCATGGCTTAGTGAATGCAAGTTAGCAAATGATGTTTTTAAAAGTGTCATTTAGTTTGTTCGTGCCCAGAATTTCTGACTTGATTCTTAATTTCCCCAAGCGAGTCTCCAGACTAGCTTTAAAGTATGCTACCTATATGGATGCTATAAGCAGAGGTTTCAGTATCTTACAAATTGAGGTATCTGGCATTAATGAACAAGTGAGACTGGAATAGGCCACTGGAACATAATTAGCATTACCATCATTCATGGAGAAGGTGTAATTGAAGTTGAACTTTAAAAGATGGGTAAGAGTTCAAAAGATAAAAATAAGTAAAGAGGATATTCTGGAGTTAAGAAGTAGGGAACAGAGTACAGAGACAAGGCATGTTTGGAGCACAGAATAATCTAGTTTGGCTAACAGACTAGATGAATAGGAGTTATATGAGTAAAGACTGAAAAGTTAGAGTGACATCAGTGTGTGGAAAGCCTGAATTTTGCTCAGGAATAACAAAAGCTTACATGTATACAGCTCCTTAAGGTTTATAAAGTGCTTTTTTTTTTTTAACAATGGCCCTGTGACATTGGTAGTTGAAATCTTATCCCAAGTTTTACGAATAATGAAACAGGCTTGTACAGTTTAAATTTATCTGCCTACCGTCACACATCTAGTAAATATGGGAGCCAGAACTTGAACCCAAGTCTTCTGACTTCAAGACCAGTAATCTAATTGTACATCATTCAGACAGTTAGGCAATAATAATGAGCTAGTGAAGTTTTTTAACAGAACGTTGACCAGAACTGTGCAATAAAGATTATTCTGACAGTAATTTGAAGTATGCGTTAGATGGAAAGATCATAGGCCAAAAGACCTAATAAGAGACTATTATAACAGTCTTGGGAGTAGTCATAAGGACCCATAGTGGGGTAGCAGTAGAAATATGAAGATATCATAAATGAGATGTTGAAGTTGAATTTGACTAACTTAGTAACTGATGAGATACTTGGTATGGAAGAAGAAAGAATGAAAAATAACGATATTGTTTCAAACTGAGTGAATTTCTGGTGTCACTAACAGAAATGGTCAAATCAAGAGGAAAAGCGGGATATGGAGAAAGATAGTAAGGTTTAGAACTGAAAGGACTTTTGATTAGTAGAGGCCATAGTTCAACCCCTTTATTTTAAAAACAAGGAAACTGAAGCTTTCGAGGGACTAGCAGGCCATCCACATGAAAATGCCCTGTAGGCAGTTGGAATATGCAGGTGTGGAACTAAAACTAGAAGACAGGGTAAGAGATATAGATTAATCTCCATAATAGCAGCAGTCGAAGTCATGGATGTACATGAAATTTCCAAGGGAGAGAATGTAGAGAGTGAAGAGGATAGGATCGAAAGAAAACCATGAGATTCCACCCATGTTAAGGAGTACAGAAAAGGGCAAAGAGCCAGCAAAGAAAATAAAGAAGAAACCCGTCAGAGAGTAGGAAGGAGAACCAGGAGCATGTCGTGTCCTTGAAGTCAAAATAAGAAAGAATATACTTTAGTAAGAAATTTCTTACTGTGTCAGAAGTTACAGGAATAAAAAAGGCCACTAAAACATGAATCAGGAATCATTGGTAACCTTTGAGAGTAATTTCAATAGAGTTGGAAGCCAGATTCCCAGGGTTAAGGGGAGAGTAGGTGGTGATGAAGTAAAGACATTTGTTACAGACAGCTTTTTCAAGAAGTCTAGCAGTGAAGGGAAGGAAAGGGATGGAATGGTAGACAGATGGTAAAGAAGAGTCAAAGGAAGGCTTTTTTTAAGGACTGGGGAGATTCAAACAGCCTTGCAGGCAGATGGAAAGCAACTGAGAGCAAGAGATTAAAAATGCCTGAAGGAAAGGAAATTGCTCTACTAAGGACCTAAAGAAGGTGAGCTTGCTATTTTTAAAAGCCCAGTTTATCCATTGGTAAAGAAAGCAAATACCCCCTCACTTATTTGCTCCAAAAGCTGAGTTGTTCAAATATCATATTTTATTTGGACATTCTTGTATTTGTTTTGAATATTTATACTGTACCGTATGATTCATTTATTTAAATTTTTCTTGCTAGTTATCTTTAAGTTGTAATAGTCTGAGTTTCTAGTTGTTGCCTGTATATTAAGAATGGAAATTTTATAGACAGGTCAGGAATTCACTTCTTCATGTGCTACCCGCACACACATAGTCTGAACTTCCCCCTTAGTCTTTTTGAGGCTAGGATAAATCCTTTTCATTGACCCATCCAACTCCCATCATGCCCCAGCAACAAGTACCTAGGCAAAGTAAAAGACCTTGAAGCTTTGATGAACCTCAGAGAGGTACTTAAAAACATTGAAGGAAAGAAACTAAGGTAAAGCTAGCCTTTACCATGCATTCTTGCTGGCATAGCAAAGATCCTTCTGAGGCTTATACTTTTAACAAAAAGAATACATGCGTGAATGAAAAAGGTATACTCCTATGAGGAATTCCTTTAACCCTGAGGAGCATGACCTAAATAATTTTGCAGTGTGTATTGTCAACCAGCTGAAGCCCACCCCTCAAAATGCAAAGGAGTCCAATCTGGGTTGAAAGAAGAAAATTTTTATTAGGAGGCAAATCAGACACAAGTGCTCAGACCCCCAGTACAAAGTACAAAGAAGCCCACAGCCCAGGAGAGGCAGGAGAGATTTATACTTAAAAACGACAAAGGAGAAGTTCAGGAAATAGTTGGGGAAAAGAATGCATAATCTTTCCTAAGAACAGGTGAAAATAGAAGCAGGATGTTTTACAGGAACAGTTGACTGCAAGGCTGGACCATTTTGGAGTGGCATAGCTCAGCAAGATCAGCCATCCAACACCAGCAAAGGCATCTGGGAGTGAGCAAGAATTTGGCTCACTTCAGGCTCCCGATTGGATCCTTTCAGCAAACAGGCTTACTCTGTGTCCAGTGCATCTACCTGGTAAGGTAACTAATAGAAAACAGATATATTAATCTCAGGGCTACTTCCATATTCCTCCCCTTTCAGTCAAGGTGGCCACCCATTCCACTGCTGACCAAGCAGGCATGATCTGTTGCTATCCTGTGTGGTTTCCCCTTGCACAGATCTAACAAGATGTGAGGTTGCCATTTTTCCTAGGGCTTGAAGTAGACTCTTGAGAGGGTTTTGGTTTCCTTCCCCTCCCTTAGCAATGGGAAAAGCAGAAAGGAAGAGGAAAAAAAAAATAAAAGGGAGCCATAACAAATTTGCAGAATCCACTAACAAAAGAAAATCCAAAGTGATTGTTTGGTGGTCAGGGGTACCATATTCTCAACCCATGTCCAGAGTCCTGGGGGGAGCAGTTTCTTTGAGATGTCATCTCACGGCATTTGAAGTGGACCTTGAGGCCCTCACCAGGTTTGGTAGTCCGCTTGGGGACTGGATCCTTCTTCAGATGATCCAGGAATCCATTCCCTCAAATTTGGCAGCTGTGGGAGTACTCAAAAGGACCTGGTAGGGGCCCTTAGATTAAAGGGGAGAGTGAACAGGTACAATTCCCTGAATTCAGAAAAGGAGGTATCCCCCTACCCAAATATCCGTAACATGGAAACCATAACCAATTGACCAGTATTAGGCAAGTTTTCTGATAAGACATATGGGTTGCTTGAGATCTACAAATGTGAGAAAACTCCTTGCATCAATCTTTGGATCTGACTTTCTTGTCAACATAGTATATAGGTCGTTGGTAAAGGGTCTCTAAAGAGCACATAGAGATGGCCCAGTTTCCCAGCCATGCAGGGCTAGGTTCAAACAATGTGATAATGTTTTCTCCCAATTCCCACAATTGAATAAAGTTTTCTCACAAAATAGAAGTTGGACTAGACCCACAAATGAATATATACTAAGCCAGTTCCAAGATCGACTCACAAGATGGAGTCACTGTGATTCACTCAATCTCATCATTAACTACTAGCTGTCCTAATCCCCTTAATTCACTCAATTCTACCTTTTTGCTTTCTGAGGAAGTGGGCAACCCACTACTTCCATGGATCATTTATGTATAAGTCAAATCTATAAGGTTTTTCATAAATTCATAATCATAATTATATTGTCAGGTTACAGATCAAACTAGTTAGAGCGCTCACAATGGGCTAGTTTCGAAAAGGGAGATTCACATGGCGTCAAGGTAACTAAGAAAACTTAAACATAAACATCATGAAATGTAAGACCGAAGCAACACAATAATTATCATCAATGTAATTATCATCAAGTCTTTTTGTATCCTACTAACCCATTCTCAGTGTCCATTTAATGAGCACATTTTGAGTCCCAGACATCTATGAAGTTATCTGGTCCCTAGTTATCTTCTCTTGGACCATAGGCTTTATTCTCAGGACAGCTCTGAAGGGGGCGCTGCTCCTTTGGTTCCAAATCTAGAAGTTAGGAGATAATTGTGCTAGTAACAGGACTTAATACAATTTAGTACAATCACTTAAATTTGGTTCTCCTATCTTGAAACTTCAGAGAATTTTGGTTTATATACCATTTGCTTTTTCTGTCCTTACCTAAATCCTATACCTGATGTAATAATCTTTTTAAAAAAGAATTTATGAGCTACATTTGTATTTCTTAGCCAGCACCAGATAGGTTTGATAATTATTGCATTATGATGTAGTTTAAGATCTAATACTGCTAAACCTTCTTTCATTACATTTTTATTAGTTCCTTTGATTCTCTTGACTTTTTGTTCTTCATTTTTATTATATTGGCCCTGCCTACCCATGAACAATTTAGATTTCTCCAATTATTTAAATTTGATACAGTTCTTGGGTTTGTTTTGGCAAGTATACTCCCAGGTGTTTTATACTGTCTAGAGTTATTTTAAGTGGGATATCTCTCACTATCTCTTCTTGCAGGGTTTCATTTGTGATATATAGGAATGCTGATGATTTATATGGATTTCCTTTCTATCCTGCAAAAATGATTGTTTCAACTAACTTTTTAGTTGAGTCTTTGGGATTTTCCAAATATCTCATCATATCATCTGCAAAAAGAGATAGTTTTATCTCTTTCCCTATTTTGATTCCTTCTAATTTCTTTTTCTTCTCTTATTGCTATTGCTAGGATTTCCAATACAATATTAAATAATATTGGTGACAGTGGGAATCCTTGTTTCACATCTGGTCTTGCTAGGAAGGCTTCTAACTTGTCCCCATTACAAATAATGTTTGCTGATGGTCTTAGATAAATACTTTTTTTAAAAATTTAAGGAAAAACCCATTTTTACCTATCATTTTCAAATAGAAATGAGTATTATTTTTTATCAAAAGCTTTTCTATATCTATTAATGTAATCATAATTTTTTCTTTTATTATTGTTATAAATTATGTTAATAGTTTTCCATATGCCAAACCATCCCTGCATTCCTGGTATGAATCCCACTTGGTCATAATGTATAATCATTGTATTATATTGTTGTAATCTTTTAGCAAGTATTTTATCTAGGATTTTTGCATCCATATTCGTTAATGAAATTGGTCTATAATTATCTTTTTTTGTTTTTACTCTTTCTGGTTTTAGGTATCAGTATTATATTTGTTTATAAAAAGAGTTTGGTAGGATCCCTTTTTTGCTTAGTATTCCAAATAATTTCTTTAATGTTGGAATTAGTTGATCTTTAAATGTTTGATATGAAATGGCTATTCTCTTTCATTCTGTATTGGTCCACCTAGTTACACATTTGTATACTGTCTAATGGCATAGGAAATGACCATACTATCTATAGTTGAAGTTTCTGGTTTGTCACAAGGGTGTACAGGATTAGGAGAGGAACACTGTAGAGCCATGCTGTGCTTCAGCATTACTGGTGCATTAGGCTGAGCTGTCTAAGAAGGTATTTAACATGAACCCTCCTTCCCCCCATTATTTCTGTTTTACCAATCAGTTCCTCCTTATTGGTCAAAATAAAGTTCAAAATCTCAGTGGCTCTTGACACTTCTCTTTGAAGAATGGCATAATCATTGGAGCAAGTCATATGTACTTTTAGCAGAGAAAGCACTCTACTAGATCTGTAGCTAGTTGAACTTCACTATTCTATTAAGTCTCTGTACCAGGTTTGTGACCTGTTTCTTGAACTAATTATCTATGTCTTCCTGACCAGGTGGTTTGTTGTATATACTGTGGAAGTACCCCTGAGATTAATATGTCTGTTTTCTATGCTTTCTTACCAGGCAGATGCATGGGACACAGAGTAAGCCTGTTTGCTGAAAGGATCCAATCAGGAGCCTGCAGTGAGCCAAATTCTTGCTCACTCCCAGATGCCTTTGCTGGTGTTGGATGGCTAACCTTGCTGAACTATGCCACCTCAAAATGGTCCAGTCTTGCAGTCAATTGTTCCTGTTAAACATCCTGCTTCTATGTCCACCTGTTCTTGGGAAAGATTGTGAATTCTTTTCCCCAACTCCTTCCTGAACTTCCCCTTTGTGGTTTTTCAAGTATAAATCTCTCCTGCCTCCCCTGGGCTGTGGGCTCCTTTGTACCTGGTACTGAGGCTCTCTGCTCTAGTGTCTGATTTTCCTCCTAATAAAACTTTTCTACTTTCAACCCAGCTTGGACGCTTCTGCATTTTGAAGGGTGTACTTCACCTGGTTGACATTTCTGGTGTCAGAAGTGAGATACTTCATGATAAGGGGTTTCTTCGAGACCACTGAGGGGAGTGATCCCTTTGATGTCCAGCCTGCCATCTTCCCCTCCGGAGTCCCAAGTGCCTCCCTGCTTGAATCCTGAAACTCCCATGTGTTTCAGTTGGATTCTTTTATTAGGAGGAAAAGGGATTTGGATACCCCAGTAGTGCCAGGGTGGGTAAAGGCCTGGCAGAGGTAATGTTAATTAATGACTGAGGCTACAAAGTCTCAGGGGTTTGTGGCCACAGGGTGGTGATTCCAGCATGGGCACCACAGGGAGGGCACCTCACTGTCGGGGAACCAGTGAAGACCCCATGGGTGGGGGCTAGTGAAAACCTGTAGGTCAAGACTGACATGTCCCAGGTTTTACAGTTTAGTCAGGAACTTAAAAGCTCCAGTTTTTGATTCAGGTAGTCTACATTACTTGGCAAAAAAAGCAGAAACTTCCAGAATAAAGTAAGATCTTGGCCAAGTTCTTGTGGGTAACCAAACTTCCCAAGATACTGAAGCTATTCCCCCTAAGGGCTGGTCATATGTCTCTACCTTACGGACTCAAAACCTGCAGGTATCTAACTAATGGGCAGAAATTGACCCAAGACAACCCCCATCACTGTTAGCCAACATGTGGTTCTTTTGAAGGGGATAAAAAAATTACCTTAAGAAATGTTTTCATGAAGCCAGAAAGAAAATTAAATAGCCTCAGTGGGATGCTTTTAGTAAATGGCTACTTGAAACCACCAAATAAGAAGACTTTTGTAACCTCGATTCCTTTAAGGAAACTTTAAATAGAATTTAGAAGAATAGGGATAAGGCAGAAGACAGGATTTGTACCCTTCAGAATGATAGTCGGAATTGTACTGCTCAATTAAAACAGTAAATCATGGATTTGCATTGGTGTAGGATCAAGTCACCTCTCCCAGAAAAGATTTAGCCACCTTTCCCTTGGAAAGATTCATCTTCTTCACTCTGAGGATAAGGAAGGACACGGAGAGGTCCTTCAAGCCACAGTCCCAATATATCAGTTCCCTTTTAAAATCAAGGAGCCTGGAGTCAATATTCTGACATTACTATAAGTTGAATTATCTGACTTATGAAATAAATTTGTAAGAAATTTAACTGGTAATTTGTGTTGGTTCTAATTTGACTCTTAACATTATTACAAATTAAAGAAATTAAAACGAGTCACTGAAAAATTTTATTCTGGTCAGATGAACTTTTGGTTTTGCTAGGCAACTTTAAGTGATGGCTTCTGCCCACCTTCCCCTAAAAGGAGTTTCTTTATATTCGCATGTGTTTGTGTTATAGTTTTGTCTGTACTTGTATTTTTGTAAAATGTAGGTAAATCTTTGTCTTGTGTTCTGTCTGTGTCGTTTGTAGATTCTGTTACCTTGAATGAAGGAAAAACACTAGCAGTAGAAGAAAAGTTTCAGTTTATTTAGAGTTCATTACTTCAAGAGTTAGAGACAGAAGTAGAGGAAAACCATCTTATGAAAGGAAATCCCTCAGGGCAGGAGGGGAGAAGGGGATTTTCTTTCCTTTCCCCCCTCCCCTTTCCATTGACTATGTTATCAAGACTTGACCAGGGGACACACGCATCAAGGATAGATACATACAGAGATAGGAAAAAGCTTCAAGGACTGTGGCCTTCATAACAGAGAAGAATGCTGGCTAAGTACCAGAAGTTATGGGTGACTTCTCATAGCACAAATGCCAGTGGCTTTCACAGTGGTTTTTTGTTACAGGATGACCATGGTACCCTTTGATCTGCTGGACTGGGGTTTATCTAAGGAACTGAATAGGTGCTTTGGTCTCTTCCTGTGGGAAATGTAATCTGGACCCTTGCTGCAGAATATCTATCTTGTTGAGATGATGCAGCAGCTCCTGCTTGGTCATCAGGGATGAAACTTGGATGGAAGACAATTGATCTCAGATTGAAGGGGAGATGGCCAGGTAGAATAGAAGAGGAACTGAGTGAGTAGAAACAGATTGATCTTTCTTTTATGACTCTTCTAGCACTTCTCCCTTGGACTTCCAGGAGAGGCAACTCCTCCCACCTCCAGCAGCAATGACAGCTATAAACTCAGTCCAGTGAGAATAAGTTTTTCCCTAGGTAAGCCTGAATCCTTGGCCACATTCTTTTGCTTTCTGTTGTTTTCCCTGGTCAGAGGTGAATGACAAGGAGTCATAAGAATTGGAGGTTTCCATTCTGAGTAGTAACTTTGTGAGTTCAAAAGATCAAGCAAGAGTTGCTGAGATGAGCACTGGCTGCTTAATAGAAGGTATTTCTTGAAATAGCAACACTTCCTAGGGAGTCACCTGAGCAGTATTGCAGCTGAAAGGTCTAAGAGAGGCTAAGCTATGCGCTGGTTGGTCAAGAGATTTACACCTTGTAAAGTTCAGAATACAGATCAGAAATTAAAGTGAAATATCTATTTCAGCAGTCCCACAAAGCTTTCTTTACCTTTCAGGAGAGTATAATGTATTAGTATAATAATGTGTTACTGTTTTATGTTTCCATATTGGTTAATATTTGCATATCAGGGTTTTTGGTATGTTTGAATAGTAGAAGAAATAAAGTATTGCCCAGTACATGATACCCATATTGTAGATTGAGTGTGTTTTCTAGAAGGGACACGATTACCTACTTTTGAGGGAGCCCTTAAACATGAATCTTACCTAAACTATATTTTAAAGATTTCCTTGGAGTTACTTCAGTACAGGGTCAGTGAGCTAGAGACAAAGAAGCCTGACCCACTTTGGGCCCCCATGGGACCTATAGAACCCCATGGACCTGAATCTGGTCCATGTGGGTTCAGAACCCATTTTGGGAAAGAGGACCCTAGGCCATGAGACTCATTTTGCCCTGAAAAAAGAACCTTAACGGGTTATCATTCTCCCTTTACCAACCTGTTCTCCTAATGTCTCTATTTTTATCAAGGGCACCATCATTCTTTTTGACACTCAGGTTTGCATACACAGAGTCAGCTTCAACTCTTCATTTTCAATTTCCCTCATAACTAATCAGTTGCCAAGTCATGTCATTTCTTCCTCATCAACACAGATATCATTTGTCTCCTAATGAGAATAAGGTCTCATTTAAAAGATTCTGTTCTTCATGTATTTCCCAGAATTATTCTTTCTCTTTAAAAATCATGTTTACAAATAGCCAAATCATTAAAAAAAATTATAAAAATCATTTTAAAAAAGAGAAAACAAAAATAGGTGCCTTTCACAACTTTTACCAGGGGGAAAATTCTTAAACAAGGCACAGATGGGACATAAAAGATAAAATAAGCAATTTTTAGTACATAATTTAAAAAAAATACATGGACAACTAGTAAAAGAGTGGGAAAATATTTGTGTCAAAATTACTAATAAAACGTCTGACATCCAAAGTACAGCGGGAATTGACATGAACAAACATTTATTAAGTTTCTACTACATTCCAGGTACTGTACCAAGTGCTAAGGCTATAAATACAAAATTTCAGACAGTGTCTGCCTTCCAGTAGCTTAATTCTACTAGATAGACATAATATGTTCACCTGTGAGCGAATCCAAGATATATGTAAAATAAATGCTGTGAAGTAGAGGAGGCCCTAACAAATAGGAGGATCAGGACAGGCATCTGAAGGTAGCAACTGAGCTAATCTTGAAGGAATCTAGGAATCCCAAGAGGTAGAGTTAAAAAGAATGAGCATTCAAGACATGACAGGATAGTCTGTATAAAAGCAAATAAGCAAGAGATGGAGTGTCATATAAGAGAAACAGTAAACACACAAATTTGGTTGAAATAAGAAAGAATAGTATTTAGTCAATCTAAAAAAGATGGATTATTAACAGATCTGTTGTTTAGGAACAGATGGGTGCTGCTGGATGACTTCTTGCAGAGGATGTTGGAAAAAAGCAGCTAAGGAGTTGGGCTAGACAACCTCTAAGGCACCTTCAATACTGGCAAATTTTGGAGTTTCAATTATTTTTCTATTCTCCCATGAAGATCATGGAATTTGTTTGCATAAGGGGGTAGAGGAGAGACTGGCCAATGATCCCAGTCCTTTTGCAAATATGCAGAATATTCTGCTGATGTGTTCCTCACATGGACTTCATGGGGAGGTATTTTTCCCAGCCTGCTTACCATGTGGAGAACAGCCTTTCAACTGGTTGCTAATCTCAACCTGCGAATGCTTGCAAAAGACATTAACTTAGTGATTCGGTTCTCTTTACTCCCTAGTTCTAATCCAGGAAGAAAAAACATGCTTTATGCCTCTGGGTGAGGAAAGAGGCCTCAAGCCTTAATCTTCTCACCTGGACCCACATGTGGGTTTGAATATGGGCCTCTGTTCTTTGCTTCTTTGTGTTTGTTCTTTCTTGCTGTTAGGTGGAGTACTGGACTAGAACCAGGAGTGGGGAACCTGCAGCTTCCAGTCCACATATGGCCTTCTAGGTCCTCAAATGTGGTCCTTTGACTGAATCCAAACTTCACAGAACAAATCCCCTTAATAAAAGAGTTTGTTGTGTAAAACTTGGACTCAGTCAAAAGGCCACACCCAAAGACCTAGAAGTCTACATGTGGCCATGAGGCTGCAGGTTTCCTACCCCTGGACTAGACAATGACCCTGTGAGCCTCAAAAGATCAAGAAGGTGAAAGTGAGTCATCAGTGGTTTTGGAGCTGATGTCCATGCTGCCAGATTTTGTGTACTGCTGAGCCTGGTAAGAAGCAAAGTCCTGAACAATCTGCTTGACCCAAACTTTCTTCCAGTTTCATGCCAACTGCAATTTTATAAACATGCCATCTATGCCCCTTATCCAAATCATTGAAAAAAATGTTAAACAGCATGGAGCCAAGCTTTTATCCTTGAGGGCATACTACTCATACATCAGACCAACCTTTTTATTTCTCTCTGATTGATTCTCTATCCACTCCCCTTAGTGGTTGTTCTAAACTTTCTTTTCTTTCCCATTGCTTCCCACACAACTTCCTCAACCCATCTTCTCAACTGAGGACCTCATCTCTTACCAACAATATTGAGATTATTCAATGTGAGCTTCCTCTTCTACTCTATTCCATATAATAATCCCCCCAAGATCATCTTCTTGTTGCCAATATCTGATAAAAAGGTGGCTCTTCTACTCACCAGAGCCAACCCTTTACACATATTCTTGATGTCACCTTTCCCATCTTCTGTAGCCAGTTGCCCCCCCAATCATCCTCCTCTACTCTTCAATCTCTATTTTTGCTGCCAACAAACATGACCAAGTCTCCCATATACTTTGGAAATCCTCACTAGAACTAATTTGTCTTCTCTTCTCAACCAAATTCCTAGAGAAAAAAGCCATCTATATTCATTAGTTCTTCACTTCTGACTTCATCACTCAACAGAATCTACTCTCTTCAAAGTTATCACTGATTTCATAATGGCTAAATATGATGACTTTTTCTCAGTCCTCATCCTTCATAACCCTACGTAGCATTTAACATTGTTGACCACATTCTCCTCTTGCATACACTCATCTTTCGGGTTTTCATGACACAGTTCTCTCTTGGTTTTCCTCTGACTTTCCTCTGACCCTGGAATTTCCATTAGCTCCTGAGGTCTCCTCCTTCTGGAACATTCTTCTCCCATGTCAGTCCTGTTGTCCCGTTGGTAAGTTCTTTCCAGGGCCTCCATTTTGGGGACAGGCCCAGGTCAACCATGCTTTATTCTATTCCTGCCTGGGCTTCTGACTCTCTGGGCTTCACCACCATGATCCCTTATGGATACCTTCTACTCCCCCCATCTTCCAGATTCCTTTTTATATATTGTCTTCCTCCATTCGAAAGCTGGTTCTGGGATTACTGCTTCCTTTTCTAATGTTTATTAGCCATCTCTAATATGTAGCCCACCTTTTAGAGACCATTCAAAGGGGCTTGCACATGAAGCAAGGGAAATAGGAGCAGGGTTACCTATGGGGGCAGACCTTTTCCAGTGCTTTTAAAACTCTGAGTAGTGTAGACTTTTAAACTGTCCCAAGTACTTTAGAAACAAGATTTGGCCATTGATTGGGCATGTGGGATGAGATTGGGGAGTTGAGGATAAGTGAGGTTGTAAAGTTAGATGATTAGAAGGATAGTGGTGGCCTGGTAATAGGGAAGTTAGAAGAGGAGTAGATTTGGTAAGAAATATTGTTTTGAACATTTTAATTTTGAAATAACTGTAAGGGCAAGCAAAGTGGGACTTTTTGTTTTCTTTTGTTTTGGAGTACTTCTCAGCACTAAAGCCTTTGATTGAGTCTTGCCTTTGTTTGCAGGAAGGCCCACAGCCTTTCGCTAGTTAGGTCATGAGAGGTGTGAAACCCTCAAGACGTGTTGAACCCTCAAGAGGTGTGAACAACTCTGACCCTGAAAAAGCATATATATACTCTGAGGTTAGCATTTTGCTTGGGGTTCACTCATTGGAAGAGTGTTGGTGTGGAGACTCTGGGTAGCTGTAAAGGAGCCCCCCAGCTTTGAAAATCCAGTTGTTGGTGTTTCTCACTCTGGTAACTATGTATATAAAGCTTTGATCAGATAGCAAGAGAAGCCTGTCTGTTGATTTGTGTTATTTGCTCTGTTTATATTTTCTCTGTTAGTAATTTCTGTTTGTATTTGCTCTGAAGTTCTGGGTGCTGACTTTTACCCCTAAACGAAGTGAATGATATATGCATGTTTAATTAAAGTAATATTGTTAACCCCTTAAAGTTGTTTTCCTTAGAAAATCAGATCAAAGAACCTGCATTAGTAGCCCTCCTGTGTGCTGGTGTTATTGACCTTACACCTCCACAGCAGCTGCAAGCAGCATTATTATTACAATAACCTTCTGCACATTCAATGTGGAAGGTCCAATGGGCAGCTGGTAATGTAGGACTGGCACTGAGGAGAGAGACAAGATGATAACTGAAACTCTGAGAGCTGTGAAGGTAACTAAGCAAGAGTACAGAAGGAAAAGCTAGATCCCAGGACAGAATACTGGTACATTTCCATAGTTAGTGGGTGTGGCATAGAAGATGAATCAGCAAAAGGAGACTGAAAAGGAGTGATCAGTACCACTAGGAGGCATATAGGCTGAAGAAATCAAAGCTGGGGAAAAGGATATGTGTGTAGACATACACACACACACACACACACACACACACACACACACATATACACATATATGGCTGGCAATATTGTCCATAAATGTGTGTGTGTGTACACACACACACACACACACACTCTCACACATATTTGTGTGTGTGTATATATACATATATATACACAAATATACATACATATATATTTTATATATATATATATATGTATATTTAGGATCATAGCTTTAGAGTTGAAAGCGACCTCAGAAATCATCTAATATAATTCGTACACTTTACAATTGAGGAAATTAAGGCCCAAAGAGGTTAAATAACTTGCCCAAGGTCACATAGGCAATAAGAATCAGAAGCAGGTTATGAATCTGTGTTCTCTGATTTCAGAACCAATTTTTTTTTCAACTGTACAAAACTACCTCCCTTATTTACATAGCAGTACTTTTGCTGTAGCAAAGAGCTGGAAATGGTAGATATCTATCAAAGAATAGCTGGACAAATTGTAGTATAGAAATATAATGGAATATTAAAGTGCTTTGTATATTGGAATGTTCACATTTGTTGATGTTTATTAAGTTCATAATAAATTAGAAAATGGAGGAAAAAAAAGGTGACCCAGGAGATACTTAATATCAGGTGAGGCTAAAAAAGGCTGCCCTCCTCCTGCCTGGGCTTTGTTGCCTCATGATTGGTTACCAAAGTAACTCTTGCTAAATGCCACTGTTGCTAGTGCCTATGTCTCTCACATGTCCTTATCACAGGTAACACACCTGGGGAGCAATAGAGTCGTAGAAAGAGGAAGAAACAGAGCATCCCTAAACCATGCCCACATTTGTTACTGTCTTCAACTGGCAGAACAAGAAAATACATTGAAGGCTTATGGGCTCTCCATAGCGCCACAGCTGTTCTTATATTCCCTTAAGATTTCTCTCTTCTCTCTTCTAATTATCAGTAAGGGTACAAAGGTCAGCTGAAAGAATTACTCTTTTTCTGGCAACCATGACCTTATGTTATCAGTTGCTTTGCTCTCCCTGGCATGTCAAGGTTTGCAAAGTGCTTTGTGTACGTTATCTCATTTGGTCCTCATAGCAACTCTGTGATCATTTGAATTGTGATCACTGTGTGTTTTGGCAGGCGTGAAAGGTGCTTGGAGCTGTGGCCCTAAAAAATACTTAATAATAATAGATGACATTTATAAAGTACTTTTAGATTTATAAAAGGCTTTACATATCTGACCTTACACCCCAGTTAGATGGATATTATACAGATATTGTCAGTCAGGGAGAAAGAGGTAGACCAGTAAACAATACTCCAACAAACACTAAGCAGAGTCAGGGCCCACTGTAGGTTCTTTCAGCAGGCTCTGTAGACAGCAAAAATGTGGGTCCTGGATGAAAGAAATAGAAAACACTCTCTCTGCTTCATCCCTCCTAAACTTCCTTCTTACCCCAAACTCTGGTCACTTGAATGCCCCTTGTGGCTGTCATTGGATCACAAGAGCACACATGGAGAGCTGGAAGGAAGCTTAGAGGTTACCTAGTCCAACCCTCTCGTTTCACAGATGAGCAAATGGAGGGTAAAGAAAGGTTCAGTAACTCACCCACCATTGTTTCTGCCTTCACTTTCTTCCCAGATTTGATACTGTAGTTAACAATTTCAGCTTTGTACTGGGATGCATATATTTCTACTGTCCTTAAGTCTCTTTGACTCCTTGCCCTATCCCAGCTCATGCAACAACGGGCCACAACCATCCTTCCAGTCGTCATTTGAAACCTCAGAATCATCCTCAACTCTTCATCTTCTTTCACCACCACCCACTTATCAATCAGATGCCAAGTCTCATCTGTTATGTAGTTTCACATCACTTATATTTCTCCCTTTCTTTGCACTTACATAGCCACTATTCTTGTTCAGACCTTCATTATTTCTTACCAAGAATATTGTAATAACATCTTCATTTTCCTTCCTGCTTCCTGTGTTTCCTACTCCAATTCAACCTCTCTGCGCAATGGCCCAAATCATCTTCCAAAAGCACAGGTCCAACCATGTCACTCTCCTGCTTAAGAAGTATTAATGTCTCCCTGATGCCATCAGAATAAAACACAATGTTCTCAGCTTGGAATTTAAAGTCCTTCACTACTTGGCTCCAGACTATCTTTCATATTTATGGTACATTATTCCCCTTCCCACACTCTACATTCCAGCTCCACTGGCCTATTTGCTGTTCTTTAAACTCAACATTTCATCTCCCATTTTGTGCTTCCATGCCTTTTGGAAATCTGTCTCCCATGTCTAGAATGTATTCCTTCGGGGGGCGGAGCCAAGATGGCTGCATGAAGGCAGCGTCTTACTGGAGCTCTCTCACAAGGTCTGTCAGATTCCTATAAAAAAGTGCATTTAAGCAGATTTGAGAGAGTCAGAAACCGTGAGCAGTCTGCGTGGGGCAAATTTCCGAGCCGGGAGAGTCTGAAAGGCCGGAGGAACCTGCAGGCTCGGAGAGTGCTCGGTGCGGAGCTGCTCCAGACCAAGGCGGAAGCGGCTGGCCGGGAAATCCACGTGGGAGACGGGCTGGGAGAAAGCTGGGCGCCCAAAACCGGCAGAGATCCCCAGGACTCCCAACACAGGACGGCAGTCTGGGGAAGCGACGAGAGGCAGCTCAACGCCACCAGCCGTGAAAACACCCAGTCCTGACGCTTGCAAAACCCAGGAACTCGGCTTCTTGAACTTCCGGAAGACTCAATGGCCAGGTAAACGGCTCTAATCCCTCCCCCCCTCACCCAGAGAATTCCTTGGGAAAAAAAAAAAGAGAATTGAAACAGAGGAGAGAGTAGAGGGGCCTCACAGGACAAATACTAGAAGCTTATTAGTCCCAGAGGGGTAGAGTGGCAGGGGTTAACACCGGGAGCCCAGACGTAATCTTGCTCCCCCAGGGGAAGTGCCAGACATCAGCTCAAACAACAAACAGCTGAGACCATTGCTGAAAAGCAAGTGCTGGAGAGCACCCACAGGGAGTGAGACGCCAGGGAGCCAGACCCCTTCCCCACACCTCAGGAAACTGAAGGTCATAATTCTAGACTCACAACCCCCAGAATAAGAAAGCTGGGACAGAGAGCCCAAAGATAGAAATTCGTTGTAACGCCAGGAAAAGGGAAAATAACAAACATGAAGAAGAATACAAAAAAACCGAGGACAATAGATTCTTTTTATGGAGACAGGCAGGATCAAAATATCGATATGAAGGACGGCAATGACACGGTAGATACATCAGATACCTCAAAAGCTAATATGAACTGGTCTCCAGCCCAAAAAGCACTGCTGGAAGAGCTAAAGGAGGATTTTAAAAACCAAATTAGGGAGCTAAAAGAAAATATGGAAAAAAGGGAGAAAAAATCCACTGATGAAATCAAGTCCCTAAAGAATAAGATTGGCGAAATGGCTACGGAGATTCAGAATCTAGAGAGAGAAAAGGACACCCTGAGAGGTGAAATCAACCAATTGAAAATGGAGGCTCAAAAGCAAAATGTAAACACTAACTCATTTAAAATTAGACTTGAGCAAGTGGAAGCTAATGAATCTATGAGGCATCAAGAAGTAATAAAACAAAACGTAAAGAATGAAAAAATAGAAAAAAATGTGAAATATCTGATTGGCAAAACAACTGACCTGGAAAATAGATCCAGGAGAGACAATTTGAGAGTTATTGGTCTACCGGAAATCCACGATGAAAAAAGGAGCCTTGACAGTATCTTCGAAGAAATTATCAAAGACAACTGCCCAGAGGTCCTAGAACCAGAGGGCAAAATAGTCATTGAAAGAATTCACCGATCACCCCCTGAAAGAGATCCCAAACTGAAAACACCAAGAAATATTATAGCCAAATTTCAGAGCTATAAACTCAAGGAGAAAATACTGCAAGCAGCGAAAAAGAAGCAATTCAAATATCGTGGAACTAGAATGTATTCCTTCTTTACCTCTGCCTCTTAGCATTATTAGCCTCCTTCAGGGATCAGCTAAGGTTCTGAGAGACAGACAGACAGGTGGATAGAAAGACAGAAACAGACAAAGACTGAAGGAGATTGAGAAAAACAACACTGCAAAAGCAATAAGCCTCTGCTTATTACTCACCCATTGTGAGTACTTTCAGCAAGTTCTAAAGAGATGACAAAAGAGACACACAAGCCTTTCCCAAATCTCATAGTTGTTAGTATTCTCTCCCTCCTCGAATAATTTTATATTTACTTATCTGGGTAAATGTTATATTCCCTAAGTAGGATATAAACTAATGGAGGGCAGACCCTATGTTTTAGGAGTCTTTGCTACTCTGATCTCTCATCATTTAGATCTCTGAAAGTATAATTCCTTTTGGTGACATAAGTACATAACTTTTTTTTTTTCCCGTTTTTAATCTGCACCTGTGACTTCATCATTTTCTAGTGTAGAAACTTCCTGTACTGGTGCAGATTAACAGCTCATTTGTAACTTAGAGTTTTAGAGAGTTGCTTGGCGATACTAGCAGGCTGACTAGCCCACGAACATATAGCCAAGTGTCAGAAGCAGGATTTAGAATCATAAGATCATAGATTTTGAGTTGAAAAAGACTTTAGAAATCATTTTGTTGACCTCTCTCATTTTTACAGATGAAGAAACTGAAGCTAGCAAGGTTAAATGATTTGCCAGAGGACGTACAGCTAGCAAGCCAAAGCCAGAACGCAACGCTGACTCTAAAACCAAGTCTCTCTATTTTACCATACTTCTTTCTATTCCAAGGCCAGCCTTCTACTATACCATAATATCCCTCAGCATTTCATTATAAATTCTGGTAACACCTTGGGACCTTCTCATCCATATGCTCCCCCCTCCTAGCTACCCCTAAAAAGCTATCCCAGTGTATCCACTTAAAACCATAGCCTGTGAGCTTTTATTCATGTGATTACTTTTACTAGCTCAACCAGAGGGCACATTAGTTAAAAGCAGCAAACATTTAATCAACAATGCAAAATAAGTGACATGAAAGTTCTAAACATGCACCCATGCACACCAGAGGAGAAAAGGTCACTTTTGGGGGGATATGAGTGACCAGTAAACAAATGTAATTGTGGCTTATTATTTATTAAGTGCTTACTATGTACCAGGAACTATGTTAAGGGCTGGCGATACAAAGAAAGGCAAAAAAATAGTCCTTATTCCCAAGGAGTTCACAGTTTAATGGAGGCAACAACATGCAAACAACTATGTACAAGCAAGATATATAGAGGATAAATTGATATTCAACAGAGAAAAGGCACTAACATTAAGGGGAATTGGGAAAGGCTTCTGTAGAAGGTAGGGTTTTAGCTGGGACTTGAAGGAAGCCAGAGAAGACAGGAGGGAAAGAGAAGAAAGGAGGGAATTCCAGGAATGGAGAATAGCTAGTGAAAATACACAGATGAAGTATCTTATGGGAAGAACAGCAGGGAGGTCAATGTCACTGGAATATGTGGAAAGGAGTAGGTATAAGAAGACCAAGAAGACCAAGTTATGAAGGACTTTAAAAACCAAACAGTGGATGTTATATTTGATCATGGCGGTAATTGAGAACCATTGGAATTTATTGAGTCAGATGAAGTGGTCAGACTTGTACTTAAGGAAGATCGCTTTGACAGCTGATGGCCTGGAACAGGGAGATACTTGAGGCAAGAAGACCAACCAGAAGGTCTATGGCAGTATTCCAGGAATGAGGTGATGAGGGCCTGTGCCAGGGTGGTGGTAGTGTCAGAGGAGAGAACAGGTATATATAAGAGGAAAATTGACAGGACTTGGCGACTCAATGATTGTATAGGGGGTATGAGCCTGAGAAGTTGAGGGTAATGCCTGGGTTGCAAGCCTGAGTGACCGGGAGGAAAGTGGTACCCTTGAAAGTCTCTGGGAAGTTAGGAATAGAGGAGGGTCTTGGGGGGAAAGATAATTAATTCAGTTTTGAATATGCCTAGAAGCCAAACTAGAAATCATCTAGTTTGAGACATTTAATAAGTAGTTGGAGTTGTAAGACTGGAGATCAGAAGATAGTTTATTTGTGTGGGGATAATAATCGGACCCATAGGAGCTGTTGAGATCACTAAGTTAAATAGTATAGAGAGAAGAAAGAAGAGGAGCCAGGACAGAGCTTGGGGGACAGCCTTGAAGGAAGACCTAGCAAAGGAGACTGAGAAAGAGTAATCAAACAATAGGAAAAACAGGAGAGACCAATGTGATGAAAACCTAGAGAGAAGAGAGTATCAAAAAGAGGGTGACTGATAGTGTCAAAAGCTGCAGAGCTGTTAAGAAGGGTGAAGGTTCAGCAAAGGCCATTAGACTCTGCAGTTAAGAGATCATTCTAATGATGTGATCACACTATCCTATGTGATGGTTGTATCTGCTGAGTTTCTCTCGCTTTTTAAAAACTGTTTCCTACCAAGAATCCCTACAGCTGCAGCTGCTCTCTGCTGCCATCTTCTGGTCTTTACTTGGAATGGGGCAACTGCTAAAGTCTTGGCTCTGAAAGGCTTCAGGATATGAGACGTTTTGAGATAAAGACCCCAGCAAATGTCATCTAAGCAGCTAGCTAGGAAAGCCCTGAGGTGTTTAAGACAATCTTTTGAACTCATTTTTTTCTGGATGTTGCTCCACCGTTTTTGGACTAAATTTTTATTTGACTTAGGGTGAGATTACTTTCCACCCTCATACTTTTTCTCAGTTCTTATCTTTTTTGGACCCCTCTGGAACAGGTGACACTGTTGGCCACCCTCTCCTTCTAGATATTCTTTTCATTCTCCTGCTGCCCACCTGGCTACTCCCTAGGCTCCTTTTTTGGATCATCATGCGTGTCCCTCCCTCTAACAATGGGTATATTTCCAAGGCCCAATCCTGTGTTCTTTTCTCTTTACAAGCTCTCTCTGTGACCTCATAACTCCCATGGGCGCAATTATTATCTCTGTGCAGAGAGGTCGCCATATCTAGCCCTAGTTTCTCTCTTGAGTTCCTAGTTTTGTATCACCAGTTGCCTATCGGACATTTCCAATTGTGTTTACCAAAAGCATCTCAAACTCAAAACATCCAAAACAGAACTCATTACCCTTTCTCCCACATCCAGCCCCCTTTCCCAACATCTTTATTTCTTTTGAGGGTCCTGCCAAGCTCCAGTCACAAAAGTTCATAACCTCAGAGTCATCCTCAACCTTTCACTGTAGCTTTGTCCTCCTTATCTCCATAGCCATTCAGTTGTGAAGTTTTGTCACTTCAGGCTCCATGACATCTCTCTCATCTGACCCTCTCTTTCCACTCACATAGTGCTTACCTTATTTCAAGCTCTCATCTGTTCTATTGCAACAGCAAGTAGCAACAAACAGGTAGCTAAGTGGTGCAGTGGGTAGAGCCCTGGCCCCAGTATCAGGAGGACCCGAGATCCAATCCAGCCTTAGACTTGTACTAGCTGTGTGACAAGTCACTTAACCTCAGCTTCCTCAATTATAAACTGGGGATAAAAACAGCCTTGTTGTGAAGACCAAAGGAGGTAATATTTATAAATGGCTTAGCCTAGTGCCTGGCATGAAGTAGGTCCTATATAAATGTTTATTCCCTTTCATTACTCAAGAAGGCAAGTTTGGCTGTATCGAAGAGTGCAGGAGGGGTGTGATGTATGATAAACTGCAACAGTAGGTTGGGACCCCATTGTGAAGAACTTTAAATGACAAACAGAGGAGTTTATGTTTGACCCTACAGACAATAAATAGGGAGTCACTGAAGTGTAATGAGTAGGAGAACGATGTGGTTTGGAGAGGTGAAAGACTTGAAGCAGGGTGACCAATTAGAAATCTATTTGAACGATCCCGAGAAGTTTATTGAGTGTGTGGGGTGGGGGAGGGGTGGCATGGTTATACTTACACTTAAGGAAAATCATTTTGGCACTATGTGGAGGATAGTTTGGATAAGGGAAAGGCTTGAGGTAGGGAGACCAAATAGAAGACTGATCACAACTGAACGGATGAGGTAATACTAGGG